>NC_073409.1:23283192-23553192 GCF_028641065.1 Leucoraja erinaceus | reverse complement strand
GGAGATGTGGAGAAGGGGAGGTCCCTCACGGTCCCAGGGCAGCACTCCCGCCCCTTCAGTCGCCGTGCTTCACACACATAGCCCCGGCTCCACCCGTCTCCTCGGGGAGATGCGGTGAACAATACAGGGAGGGCCAGGCCGGGGTTTGTAGCGACGTTTACAAGCCTCGGCCTCATCTCACATGCGTTCGCCTGGACCCCGGCAACTGCTCCCGCAGCTGCCCCTCTCTCTCCCTTGTCTCCTTCCCTCCCCTCCCGCCCTTCCCTTCTTCCCTCCCTTCCTTCTCGCCTTCCCTCCCTCCCTTCTCTCCACTCCCTCCCTCTCTCTTTTTTCCGTCCTCTACTTCCCTCCCTCCCTTCTTTCTCTCCTTCCTCTCTATCTTTTCCTTCTCTCCTTCCCTCCCCCCCCCCCCCCCCCCCCCCCACACACACACACACACTTAACGCACAGACAACTAACACACACCCTCACACACACACAACTAAGATAGTATGGGGTAGAAGCCCAAAGGGTAGGATGGGACTGAAGCCCAAATTGTAATGCCTGGACTGGTTTTTTCGCCAATTGTTATTGATTTGCCAGGTTCTAGTTAATTAAATTACTTTTTTTAAATTTCACAGTCACTAAAACAAGTGGTATTGTAACTATATAATTTTCAGAGGTGATCTACACATTTTTTTTGTTACTTGTAGGCTTACATGTATGCAATTTTATATTAAATTGAAGCTTTGATCTGTTTGGTCCATTAACTCACAGGCACTTTTTAAGTGAACATTTTGATTACTTCCCATTCTACCATGGAGATTATTTGTATTTCTATGATTCAACAGATCTTGGCTGGGAACCTGGGGCTCACCAAAATTGTTCACAATTAGGCCCCGCAGCTCCTAAGCACACATGTGGGCTGTTTCCCTCCAATCCCACCCTGTTAAGTGGCAGTAGACGTGTTGACTAATCTTGCCGCATCACTTCCCTGAACGTTCCAGCCACATAAAACTCACTGCTTATGCAAACGTGCTTCCGAAATCACCTTGAATCTTTTCATATTCACCGTAAAGCTGTACCGTACTGTTTTTTCAGTTCCACGCTGTGAAAATGTTACTGCCTCACACCCTATATTTCGCAGTTTTATATTCTTGTATCAGGTCGCCACTCTATCTCCGTCGTTCTGGAGAAAACTAGCCAACTTTGTCAAATCCCTTCTTATATATAATACTCTATAAATCTTCGGTATCATTTACAGACCCGCAATCACTTTCAGTGCTAATGCGACCATAACTGCGCACAAAATGCCAAATGTGGTCTGACCAATGTCGTCTACAGCTGCATCGTAACCTCCCTCTTGTTATAATTAGCACCCTGATCGCCAAAGGCAAGGAATCCTTCTTTAGCACCGTGTGTATGGTTTTGCAACTTTCAAGGAGCATTGAATGTGCACCACCAGATGACTCTGTACATCAACGCTCCTCAGCCCGTTATTACGCACCTCCTCATTACATTTGATATCCCAAAGTGAAACATTTCATACTTGTCGGGATTAAACTGCATTTATCTGCCCATTTACCAACCAGTATTCTGATCAATACCTTGTCAAACTTCCTCACTATCATAACTTCTTTAAATGTTGTATCTCTGCAAACTTACTAACGAGCACATCTATATTTTGGTCCAAATTATTTATTTATATCACTAGCAACGCAGATCTCAGAACTGATCGTTGCAGCACACATGTGGTCGCAGACGGTCAGTCTGAAACACACAACTCAACATTACACTTTCTCATCCATGTCCTACCCAATTTTGGACACATTTGCACAAATCGCAGAGGTGTTAATTTCCCAGATCAGCCCACCACCAGGGACCTTGTCGAGGACTTTACCAAAGTCCATGTTGACGATATGCACTGCCCTATTCTCAACAATAAGTTCATCACTCTCACAAAACTCAATCAGGTTTGTAGGACTTCAGTCTACAATGTTGACAATCCCTCACAGGTCTATACGAATATACCTAAAAAATATTCCTACCGCAGATGAAAGGCTAACAGGCCGAAAATGGTTTAGGTTTCTTTCTCCTGCCCATCTTATGTACTGGAACATCATCGGTTATTCTCCGGTTCTCAGGGATCTCGTCTGTGGCTAAAAAGGATACAAAATATTGCTGTTGTCCACATCATTTTCATCTCACACCTCTCCCAATAACCTTGTATCAATCACACAAACTTTGAGGAGATGCGAAAGGATTCAAAAGGAGTAAATTGGGACAGTTTGTTTTATGGGAAAGATGTAGAAGAGAAATGGAGTACATTTAAAGGTGACATTTTAAGAGTACAGAATCTTTATGTCCCTGTTCGGTTGAAAGGAAATCGTAAACATTGTAAAGATCCATGGTTTTCAAGGGAAATTGGACACGGTTCGGAAAAAGAGGGAGATCTACTATAATTATAGGCAGAATGGAGTAAATGAGGTGCTTGAGGAGTATAAAGAATGTAAAAAGAATCTTAAGGAAGAAATTAGAAAAGCTAAAAGAAGATATGAGGTTGCTTTAGCAAGTAATGTAAAAGTAAATCCGAAGGGTTTCTACCGCTATATTAATAGCAAAAGGATAACGAGGGATAAAATTGGTCCATTAGAGAATCAGAGTGGACAACTATCTTCAGAGCCAAAAGAGATGGGGGAGATATTGAACAGTTTCTTTTCTTCGGTATTCACCAAGGAGAAGGATATTGAATTATGTGAGGTTAAGGGAAACAAGTAGAGTAGCTATGGAAACTATGAGATTCAAAGAAGAGGAAGTACTGACACTTTTGAAAAATATAAAAGTGGATAAGTCTCCAGGTCCTGACAGGATATTCCCTAGGACATTGAGGGAAGTTAGTGTAGAAATAGCAGGAGCTATGGCAGAAATATTTCAAGTGTCATTAGAAACGGGAATAGTGCCGGGGGATTGGCGTACTGCGCATGTTGTTCCATTGTTTAAAAAGGGGTCTAAGAGTAAACCTAGCAATTATAGACCTGTTTGTTTGACATCAGTGGTGGGCAAATTAATGGAAAGAATACTTAGAGATAATATATATAAGCATCTGGATAAACAGGGTCTGATTAGGAACAGTCAACATGGATTTGTGCCTGGAAGGTCATGTTTGACTAATCTTGAATTTTTGAAGATGTTACTCGGGAAATTGATGAGGGTAAATGGACTTGTTGTGTATATGGACTTCAGTAAGGCCTTTGACAAGGTTCCTCATGGAAGGTTGGTTAAGAAGGTTCAATGGTTGGGTATTAATGGTGAAGTAGCAAGATGGATTCAACAGTGGCTGAATGGGAGATGCCAGAGAGTAATGGTGGATGGTTGTTTGTCAGGTTGGAGGCCAGTGACGAGTGGGGTGCCACAGGGATCTGTGTTGGGTCCACTGTTGTTTGTCATGTACATCAATGATCTGGATGATGGTGTGGTAAATTGGATTAGTAAGTGTGCAGATGATACTAAGATAGGTGAGGTTGCGGGTAATGAAGTAGAGTTTCAAAGTCTGCAGAGAGATTTATGCCAGTTGGAAGAGTGGGTTGAAAGATGGCAGATGGAGTTTAATGCTGATAAGTGTGAGGTGCTACATCTTGGCAGGACAAATCAAAATAGGACGTGGTACATATCCTAGCAGGGAAATTTGCAAAGGCAGCTGGGGAGACTTTAAACTAGAATGGTTGGGGCGAGGGACTCAAATAGCGAAAGGTAGTAGACAGAATGGGAGGCAGGAAGCAGAAATGGGAAGCACTCGGACACAAGAGGAGAAAGAAAAGAAAGGAAATAAACAGAGAATAAGAGACGGGGGTTTTCTTAAATGTGCATATTTTAATGCTAGGAGCATTGTAAGAAAGGTGGATGAGCTTAGAGTCTGGATAGACACCTGGAAGTATGATGTTGTGGCGATCAGTGAAACGTGGTTGCAGGAGGGCTGTGATTGGAAACTAAATATTCCAGGATTTCGCTGCTTCAGGTGTGATAGAATTGGAGGGGCAAGAGGTGGAGGTGTTGCATTGCTAGTCAGGGAAGATATTACAGCAGTGCTTTGGCAGGATAGATTGGAGGGCTCATCTAGGGAGGCTATTTGGGTGGAATTGAGAAGTGGGAAAGGTGTAGCAACTCTTATAGGGGTGTATTGTAGACCGCCAAACGGGGAACGCGAATTGGAAGAGCAAATATGTAAGGAGATAGCAGATATTAGTAGTAAGCACAAGGTAGTGATTGTGGGAGATTTCAACTTTCCACACATAGACTGGGAAACACATTCTGTAAATGGGCTGGATGGGTTGGAGTTTGTAAAATGTGTGCAGGATAGTTTTTTGCAGCAATACATAGAGGTACCTACTAGAGATGGGGCAATGCTGGACCTCCTGTTAGGAAATGAGATGGGACAGGTGGCGGAGGTATGCGTTGGGGAGCACTTCGGGTCCACTGATCACAATACCATTAGTTTCAATATAATTATGGAGAGGGTCAGAACTGGACCTAGGGTTGAGATTTTTGATTGGAGAAAGGCTAACTTTGATGCGATGCGAGATGATTTAAAAGGAGTGTGTAATTGTTATATGGTTATATGGTTTATATGGAGTGAACTGGGACATTTTGTTTTATGGGAAAGATGTAGAAGAGAAATGGAGGACATTTAAAGGGGAAATTTTAAGAGTACAGAATCTTTATGTTCCTGTTCGGTTGAAAGGAAACAGTAAAAATTGGAAAGAGCCCTGGTTTTCAAGGGAAATTGGACATCTTGTTTGGAAAAAGAGGGAGATCTACAATAATTATAGGCAGCATGAAGTAAATGAGGTGCTTGAGGAGTATAAGGAATGTAAAAAGAATCTTAAGAAAGAAATTAGAAAAGCTAAAAGAAGATATGAGGTTGCTTTGGCAAGTAAGGTGAAACTCAATCCAAAGGGTTTCTATAGCTATATTAATAGTCCCCGAGGATTGGCGTACTGCGCATGTTGTTCCATTGTTTAAAAAGGGTTCTAAGAGTAAACCTAGCAATTATAGACATGTTAGTTTGACTTCAGTGGTGGGCAAATTAATGGAAAAGATACTTAGAGATAATAGATGCAGACCGTTCTATCTGCCCAGAGAGTTCACCTCCACTGTTGTGACTGCAGCCTACATCCCTCCTGATGCTAATGCCAAGCTTGCAATGAAAGAGCTGCATACTGCCATTAGCAAACAACAGACTCACAACCCCGAGGCAGCCTTCATTGTTGCGGGTGACTTCAATCACTCCAACCTGAAGACTGTACTCCCCAAATTCCACCAACATGTATCCTTCCCCACTAGAGTAGACAAGACACTGGACAAAGTCTACACCAACATGGCTGAAGCTTACAAAGCCATCCCCCTCCCCCACCTTGGTCAGTCTGATCACGTCTCATTGTTCCTGCTCCCTAAGTACTCCCCACTCATCAGACGGGTTAAACCAACTGTAAGGACAGTTAAAGTCTGGTCAGAGGAAGCGGACTTCACACTTCAGCAGTGTTTTGGAAACACTGACTGGAAGGCGTTTGCAGCCCAGGCCACCCTTGACTCTCACACGGACATTGATTCCTATACATCCTCTGTTCTGCACTTTATAAACTCCACCATCAATAGTGTCACCTCCCTCAAACAGGTGACCATATACCCGAATCAGAAGCCATGGATGAACAGCGAGGTCAGACTACTGCTGAAAGCACGGGACACCGCTTTCAGGTCAGGCGATGCTCGAGCCTACAGTTCATCCAGGGCTAACCTGAAGAGGGGCATCAGGAAGGCCAAGCACTGCCATAAGCTCAGGATTGAGGAGCACTTCAACAACAACTCCGACCCCCGACGCATGTGGCAAGGCATCCAGGCCATCATGGACTACAGACCCTCCAACATCACCCCCACATCCAGCGACGCCTCCTTCCTTGAGGAGCTTAACCACTTCTATGGCCGCTTCGACAGGGACAATCTAGAGACAGCCATCAAGGCTGTGCTACCTGCCGATCACCAACCCCTCACACTCACCCCCTACGACGTGTACGTGGCACTGAGTAGGACTAATGCACGTAAGGCTGCTGGCCCTGACGGCATCCCCGGGCGCGTGCTCAGTGCCTGTTTAACATAATTTTACCCCAAGGCTAAATAAACTCTGGTAAGCGAGCATCTCAATGTGGTAGAATTCGGAACTCTCACTTGTTTAAAACCAATTTAGGAAAGCATCGTGAACGCCCTGGTATGGACTAGTAATAGCCGGGTTAAGGACGGAAATTAGCGTCGTTAGGCAACGGATGCTGGGCCTCAGCACAGAGTGCCAAAGGGCCTTGACATATTTCCTCTGGCTCTATGACAGCATGGGTCTTTGTGGTGAATGGCTTCTTCATTGAGAAGAGAGGATCAGCGGCCGGGTTTACTGGTCCAAGTCATTGTCGTCGGGTCCTGGTTGGAAAAGATGTGTTTGGGAGCGAGCACTGTAATGGTCTCAGCCAGGACCGGATTTAGATGACGAGAGTCCGTAAGCTGTTCCACTTGTGAGCCCCCCTCCCTCCCAATCCCCCACCCCCACGACTAGAGTAAGATGGTCCATCAGCTTGACATGGATTTGCAGCTGAATGTGGCCAATGAGATAAGGGGCTGGAAACCTGCGCTGTGTATTTATTTATTTATTTATTTATTTATTTATTGCCAGTGCTAGTGACGAGTTATTGGCTTAAAACACTATTATTCTGAAATGGCCGGCAAGGAAAATTACTGAAGAGTTGTTTAGAGACTACAGTGCATTGTGACAGCATATGTAAGAAAGGCCTATGACAGTGTCAAAAATATTATACATCTTGCAGGGATCTCACTTATTATTTTTTCTCTGTTGTCAGCCGGGCAGCTTTTTAAGTTTCAAATGACAGTTTAGGTGGTCATTTAAGACGGCTTGTATGACGCGTGCGATAATAGGCTCGGATGAAGTGCATAGTTACCAGTCGGAATTATGCTCAATGAAGCATTCACATATTATTTCTGCTCCAAGCAAAAATCACAAACAAAACATATTCACCAATCAAGGCATGATATATACCACAATGACATGCAGCAAGTTTATAATACAGTATCTCAACTCTTGTTACACATTGCAATGAATGCCATTTCTATTATTTCAGGGAGTGATTCAGCGTTGGTTTTCAGCAGTTGTGGCGAGGCGGTGACCAGTTGCCGTGGCAGTGCACATGTGCAAGGCGGCCGGTGATGTGCTGGCTGTAGCAGTGCGCATGTGCAAGGCGGCCGGCCGTGCCGGCGGATGAGGAGCGAGCGGAGAGCGAATACCCGGCGGCCCGCATATGGATATGGATGGCGGGCGGAGACGGAGATTGACAGACAGAGAGAGATAGAGATAGAGAGATAGAGAGGGGGGGTGCCCAGAGTTGAACGGCAGATGTCCTGCCTTGGCCAGAGGCCACCTAGATTTCGAGGCCCTAGGCTTCAGCCTATGAAGTCTAGTGGTGACTCCAGCTCTGTGAGGCCCTACTAGGTCTCAAGGCCCTAAGCTTAAGTTTGCCAAGCTTATACGTAAATCCGGCCCTGGTCTCAGCATGGAGCTCTGGGCAGTGACCAGCAATGGGCCACACGGCGGGAGCGGGCACTGTAATGGTCTCAGCACGGAGCTCTGGGCAGTGACCAGCAATGGGCCACACGGCGGGAGCGGGCACTGTAATGGTCTCAGCACGGAGCTCTGTGCAGCGACCAGCAATGGGCCACACGGCGGAGGCAGGCGGCAGCCGGACCCAGCGCAGCTACTGAGCACCACGGTCAATGGTTAACCTTCCTAAAGAAGCGGAGCCCGGCAGTGACCGGATATGTCACCACATTCTTCACCTGCTCCCTGAATTTGGTCTGGGTCGCCGCGTAAATAAACGTGTTCGTGCAGCAGCTGAGATTTCTCAACAAATGGCCGACATTGTTAAAGATAAATTCCGCATCGTTCCCTTGACTTCCTGGTGTTTTAGCATGATAATAGAAGAAGTCTATCACGGTCGTCAGCCAGAATAGTATGAAGGTAGCAGAGAGAGCGAAAAGTAGAATGATAGACCTCCTCCTGCTCTCCATCTCCGGGTCACTGCGGTTCTCCCCCTTGTTCTGGCCCATAAGTCGATTACGGGCCCTGTTGGCCACTAAAATGTGGCGGACTGTTAGAGCATTGAACAGTATGATTATAGCGAAAGGGAGCAATGGAGATAAGAAAGTGCCGAACCAGTCCCATGCCAACCATAAGACTGGATGGGGAAAATATGACCTCATACGGCAGCCCCACGGTACATTGTCGATGACTATATAAGCTTCCTGAGTGAAGTAATGGGGAACATTTTTCAGACAGATGAAAATGCTGATTAAGGATATAATTACGGCCGATATTTTCCCAGTGCAATATTTTGTTTTCAGTTTCTGGGAGCAAATGGCAACAAATCGATCGAAAGTGAAAGCGACGGTAAACCAGACAGAGAGATGTGTGGATGAGTTGGTCAGTATCTGGGTGAGGCTGCAAATGGGGGTGAGATGCAGGAAACACCATGGGAAATAATGTACGTTGATACGAAACAAAATGACTTCGTTGATGATGACCAGTAGATCGCCGGCTGCCATGGCCACCAGGTAGCGAGTGGTGCAGGTGGAGAGGCCACACTTTCCCCGGGACAGGATCACAATCGCCACGAAATTCACTGTGGAAAGGGAAGGGAGGACAATGCATATGGCTCAACTCGTAATCAATGAGTTGACGTGTTTTGGAAGGAATTGCAGATGCTGGAAAATCGAAGGTAGACAAAAGTGCTCGTGAAACTCAGCGGGTGCAGCAGCATCTGTGGAACGAACGAAATAGGCAACGTTTCGGGCCAAAACCCTTCTTCAGACTGATGCGGTGTGGGGCGGGGGGGGGTGCGGAGATGAAAGGAAAAAGGAGGAGGAGGAGCCCGAGGGCTGAGAGACAGGAAGGGGAGGAGATATCAAGGGCTAACGGAATTGGGAGAATTCAATGAGAGAGCAATGCGTGGCTCATTTATAGTAGGAGAGGGGAGGGGGTTCCCCTCCCCTACTATAGATGAGGCTCTCACCAGAGTCTCTTCCATACCCTGTAACACTGCTCTCTCTCCCCATCCCCCTACTCGCAACAAGGGCAGAGTCCCCCTAGTCCCCACCTTTCACCCCACTAGCCGTCACATACAACAAATAGTCCTCTGTCAGTTTCGTCACCTACAACGTGACCCCGCCACTCGCTACATCTTCCCATCTCCCACACTGTCTGCTTTCCACAAAGACCACTCCCTCCGTAACTCCCTTGTCAATTCTTCCCTTCCCTCCCGCACCACCCCGTCCCCGGGCACTTTCCCTTTCAACCACAAGAGGTGCTACACTTGTCGCTTTACCTCCCCCCTCGACTCCATTCAAGGACCCAAGCAGCCGTTCCAGGTGCGACAGAGGTTTACCTGTATCTCCTCCAACCTCATCTATTGCGTCCGCTGCTCTAGATGTCGGCTGATCTACATCGGTGAGACCAAGCGTAGGCTTGGGGATCATTTCGCCGAACACATCCGCTGGGTCCATATTAACCAACCTGAATATGGCTCAGCCCTTCAACTCCCCATCCCATTCCGTATCCAACCTCTCTATCCTGGGCCTCCTCCATGGCCAGAGCGAGCACCACCGGAAATTGGAGGATCCGCACCTCATATTCTGCTTGGGAAGTTTGCATCCTAGAGGCATAAACATTGAATTCACCCAATTCAGTTAGCCCTTGCTGACTCCTCCTCTTCCTAGCTCTCCCTCAGCCCTCGGTCTCCTCCTCCTCATTCTTCCTTTCTTCTCCCCCCTCCCCCCCTCCAATCAGTCTGAAGAAGTGTTTTGGCCCAAAACGTTGTCTATATCCTTCGCTCCATCGATGCTGTTGCACCCGCTGAGTTCCTCCAAATTCAATGAGTTGACCACAGGCTCAATATTGTCGGCAAAATAGTTAAGGTCAGAGGCGAGTCTTTGTGTAAAAAGAGGAGAATGAATGACTGAATGAATGAATGAATGATGAATGGATGATTGAATGATTGAATGAATTAATGAATGGTCGAGACATGGTGCATTCAAATCTCTTTCCATGCTGACAAAATCTTTACACATTTGACCCGGGTCTGGTATTGATCTGTCGGAGGAAACTGCAGATGCTGGTTTAAATCGAAGTTAGAAACAAAAAGCTGGAGTAACTTAGCGGGTCAGGCAGCATCACTGGGGAAATGGAATATGTGACGTTTCGGGCCGAGACCCTTCTTCAGACTGAGAGTTAGGGGAAAGGGGAAACGAGAGATCTAGATGGTGATGTAGAGAGATATAGAACAAATGCATGAAAGATATGCAAAAAAGTAACGATGCTAAAGGAAACAGGCCATTGTTCGCTGTTTTTTGGGGCAAACACGAGAAGCTGGTGCGATTGAGTGGGGGAAGGATGCAGAGAGAAGGAATACATGGTTCACTTGAAGCTAGAGGAAATAATATTCACAACACTTGGCCGTAAGCTGCCCACGCGAATTAGGAGATGCTGTTCCTCCAATTTGCATTTAGCTTCACTCTGACAAAAGTAAGGACTCGGGGGACAATGTCTCCCCATCAGCCGTCACATACAACACATGATCCTCCGACATTTCGCCAAGTCCACCAGGATCCCACCACCAGTCACATCTTCCCATCTCCACCCCTTACTGTTTCCTCCGCAAATCCCTGGTTAACTCATCCCTTCCCACCCAAACCACTCCCTCCCCATGTACCTTCTGCAACTGCTGGAACTGCAACACCTGTCCCTAAACCTTCTCCCTCGACCCTGTCCAGGGACCCCGACAGTTCTTTCAGGTTAGACAGAGGGTCACTTGCACCTCCTCCAACCTCATCTAATGTATCCGTTGTTCAACGTATGGATCATTATACATCGGCGAGACGAAACGTAGACTGGGCGATCATTTCGCTGAACTACTCAGCTCAGTCCGCCTTAACCTACCTGATATCCCTGTTGCTCAGCACTTTAACTCCCCCTCCCATTCGCACACTATCTGTCCTAGGCCTCCTCCATTGTCAGAGTGAGGCAAAACGCAAATTAGAGGAACAGCAACTCATATTTCTTCTGGCTAGGTTGGTATGATTGGTATGATATTGATTTTTCTAACTACAAGTAACCCCGGCACCCCCTCTCTCGCCATCCCTCCCCTACCCACATTGTACCAGCTTCAAAGTGGTCTTGCTGAGCCTCATTGCCTGAACTAGTTCTCACCCAACAAACAGCGAACAATGGCCTGTTTCCTTTATCACCGTTACATTTTACATATCTTTCGTTCATTTGTCTAGATATCTCTACATCACAGTCTATATATTACGTTCCCCTTTCCCCTGACTCTCACTCTCAAGAAGGGTTGACCCGAAATGTCAGCCATTGCTTATGGAGAAAAGTCTGACCCGCTAAGTTACGCCTACATTTTGTGTCTATCCACTGGTATTAACGTACTTCTGGAAGCTCCGTGTCTGAAAGGAGATGGAGAAAGCTTCAGGTGGATTGCACTTGATCTGCAGTATTCAGCAGGAGACGGGGGCAGTTATAAGGCAAGTCTCCCAGCATGCACACTCAGCATCAATAAACAGCTTTGGATTCACTGGACGCTCTCCAGCTCATGACCCACCTCGGCGAGCTATTCTACAATAAGGGGGCTACCAGAGGCATATGGTCACCGGTTCTCTTGGTGTCCTACAGTTAATTTCCTACTTCAGAACCATTCAGAGTATTGAACAGAATCAGAACCGCATGGCCACTGTCTCGGCTATTCCATACACTATTCTATTGAGATCTCCTCTGTGTTTCTACACTCAGGGGAATACGTGTATTATCCACCCAATCGCATAAAGTATGACAAAACCTCCGTATTCAGATTCTAGGCACCAACCATCCCCTGTGTGTTCAAGTTCAAGTGAATTTATTGTCATGTGTCCCTGTATAGGACAATGAAATTCTCGCTTTGCTTCAGCACACAGAACATAGTATGCATTTACTCCAAAACAGATCAGTGTGTCCATATACCATAATATAAATATATACACATATGAATAAATAAACTGATAAAGTGCAAATGACAGAAAATGGGTTATTAATAATCAGAGTTTTGTCAGAGCCAGGTTTAATATCCTGATGGCTGTGGGGAAGTAGCTATTTCTGAACCTGGTTGTTGCAGTCTTCAGGCTTCTGTACCTTCTACCTGAAGGTAGCAGGGAGATGAGTGTGTGGCCAGGATGGTGTGGGTCTTTGATGATACTGCCAGCCTTTTTGAGGCAGCAACTGCGACAAATCTGCTCGATGGAAGGAAGGTCAGAGCCGATGATGGACTGTGCAGTGTTTATTACTTTTTGTAGTCTTTTCCTCTCCAGGGCGCTCAAATTGGCAAACCAAGCCACGATGCAACCAGTCAGCATGCTCTCTACTGTGCACCTGTAGAAGTTAGAGAGAATCTTGCTTGACAAACCGACTCTCTGTAATCTTCTCAGGAAGTAGAGGTGCTGATGAGCTTTCTTGATAATTGCATTAGTGTTCTCGGACCAGGAAAGATGTGCACGCCCAGGAATTTGAAGCTCTTGACCCTTTCAACCAAAGGGGATATAAATGAGGCTGTGGGTCCCCCTCCTACTCCTTCCAATGTCCAATGTCCACAATCAGTTCCTTGGTTTTGCTGGTGTTGAGGGCCAGGTTATTGCGCTGGCACCATATGGACAGTTGCTCGATCTCTCTTCTATACTCTGACTCGTCCCTTTCAGTGATACGTCCCACAACAGTGGTGTCGTCAGCGAACTTGATGATGGCAGTATAATTAAAAAATAGACGCCCTCCACATCTTTAAACTTTACTTCTCTTATCTTAAACCTGTGCCCTCCAGTTTTTGACATTCCACGCTGGGAAAAAGATTACGACTCTCTACCCTATCTATGCCTCACATAATTATATATGTTTCTATCAGATCAACCTCGTTCGTTCCAAAGAAAACAATCAAAGTTTGTCCAATCCATCGTTGCCGTTAATACCGCCCAATTGAGGCAGCTCTCGTTGGACAGAAGGTACAGAAGCTTGAAAACGCACACCAGCAGATTCAGGAACAGTTCTTCCCCTCTATTACCAGGCTTCTGAATTGTCTTTCCATAAGACACGATTCCACAGGCAAACGATTCACCTCAACCCCATTGCCAACTCTGCCTTGAAACTGATATGTTTCTTGGTTACTTGGTTCTTGGTCCCCCAAAATATTCCAAATAGAATGTAATCTGTGCTCTGAATGCTCTGTTACAATGCTCTGAGCTATATTCAGAAATGTGTGCCTTCCCTTGCACTATTTATTGCACTTAAGTTTGGCTTGATTATAAGTATGTATAGTATTACGTGATATTTTTAGTTACCATGCAAAACTAAGTTTTTCACTGTGCCTCGGTACACAAAACAATAATAAACTTAAATCTAATCACTGATTCCACTCTGTCATTAATTGACAATTCATGCTAACATATTACCCGAACTCCGATGTGCTTTAATTTGCATACAACATCCCTCGCATGACTCGTTTTGAAAGTCCAATTAGTGAGTTTCACGAGCTCTTGCTTATGAACGTTCGATGATGGAATGATTCCTGCAGATTAGGCAACCCGACTTTCAGTAGCTTTCACAAACGCGATCTCCACTTCTTGAATCCTCGTTTACTTTAATGTATTTTACTCGTTTCATTTTCACATCTATATAAACTACTGTACAATCTTGCACATAACTAACGTTAGGCTAACAGTCTGTAATCCCTTCTATTCTCTTCTCCCCTCATTCATTAAACTGTCGGGTGGCCTAATCTGCAGGAATCATTCCATCATCGAACATAACAGACTAATTTAGGACTCTCATATCTCATTTACTACTTCTCATTTAATGGGAAATGCGATTTCCTTTAAATGCTCGTTTTCAGAATAAGTTCCCTCACGTATCCGGGGAATTATTTATATCTCACATCTGAAGACAGCAACGAAGTGTTTCTTTAGCTGTGCTCGTGTTGCCCAAAGATCTTATAGCGAAGCTATAAGATCTTTGGTGTTGCCCTCTCAATGAATTCGCACAGTTCCACATGTATTGTTGTCCTGACTTACCGGGAACTCCAATGACGGCAATGATCACGTACAGTACTTTGTCGACGTTGTAATAATTGTGCACCATCCTGTATGTGAAGCAACGTGTCCCTTTAGACTGCGAGTAATCTCAACGAATGAAATATTGAAGCCGTGTATCTCCAGAGCTTTTTATATTCTTTCCGATCTCCACGGGGAAATTAAGACCTTGTTTTTTTTAAAGTAAATATGAAAAACAGATGACGATAATCGAGTGAAATCCTTGTGGGACAAATTGTTTCAGTTCGGGAATTTTTATTTATTTATTTTTAAAAAATGTTTTAAATTATGTACAATAATTTACAGTAATACACACCACATATATCTCATTACATTTGTTGCACCCCTTCATTTTTTGAGCTTTAAGAAAGAAATAAATAAAAGAAGGAAAGTGAGAAATAGTCGTGAAAGTGCAGGAAAGTGTTGGAAAAAGAGAGCCCATTAGAGAGAGAGTTAGAGAAGAAAGTTAAGAAATAGACCCTAGAAAAGAAAGAAAGAAAGAGAAACAATCGCTCTATTATTTAAAAAAAACTCCACAAAAAGGGATATACCAACCATATTTTTCACCCCCCATTACCAGATCCTGGCACCATTTATTTTTTAAATTACTATTGCACCATATGCTTCTACTAAGCTCATAAATGCAGACCACGTCTTTTGGAAGTGGTCTGCTTTGCCTGCAAGGAGGAGTCTCATATCTTCCAGGTGTAATGTTTCGAACATGTTTGAAATCCACATTTTTATTGTTGGTATAGGAGCGTTTTTCCAGAATTTGAGTATAAGCTTTTTTTCCCGATATTAGCCCGTAATTAAATAAATTCTTTTGAAACACGTTTAGTTCAGGTCTACCTTCCGTTATTCCAAAAATAATCCATTCTGCTTTTGGTATCGGTTTTATTTTAAATAGTTTTGTGAAAATTTCAAATATTTCGTTCCAAAATTTTTGGATTTTTATACAAAAAACAAAAGAATGCGCTATGGTAGCTTCTTGAGACTTGCATTTATCACAAATGGGTGAGACGTTAGGGAAAAGTTTATTTATTTTGGTTTTGATTTGGTCTATGTAATGTTTTGAATTGAATTAGAGTATGTAGTATGTTGATCGAGCATTTATGCGCATATAGTAAGTGTTTATCCGAACTCTCCTTTGAAATTTTTTTAGCTAGTTCTTGTTCCCAGTCTCTTCTAATACCGCCAGTTGTACAGTTCGGGAATTTAATTGGAAAATCCCGAATACTGCAAATCGAATCACACCAGATTCTTCCAGCAATGGGGTTACCATTTCAAACGCGATCAGACCCACCTGTCCATGTCACCGTGCATGTACCTTGCAACAGCACTGCTGCATTCAGCATCATGATACTAAATGCTCAGCCCTTCCACCACTCGTGATTGCATGGTTGTAGATAGCCATTGTGGGACATATGTTCATGCTGAGGAAATAAACTCACAGATATCCTAAAAATGACACACTATCAAAAATATGTTTTTCAAACGCTGCACCATGGCCCAGGAATAAAAACATTCATGGAAGATTATAGCGTTTCAAACTAATATTGTACGAAATCAACATGGTTAGTTCAAGATAGATCAATCTCACGGAGCGGATTGGATATGTCCGACGATGCTGTGGGAAGCTAGAGAAAAAAATTGCGAGTGTCCTGGCACAGTTATATGAATCATCCTTAGACACGGGTGAGGCGCCGAATGTCTACAGGTTGGCGCATGGAGGCTGTTTAAGAGGGGCTGCAAGAAGAAACCTGGAAACTATAGATCCATGAGCTGAAAACATGTGGTCGGTCAACTACTGGAGAGGATTGGGGGTGGGGGGATAAGATATACATGTGTTGCGATAAACTGGAACTGATTAGGAATAATCAGCAAAGTTTTGTAAGTGGAACTTCGCGTTTTATGTAATTGATTGCGTTTTATGAGAAAGTAACCTGAAGGGCTGTGAAGGGCAGGGCTGTAGACGTTGTCACTATGGAGCTCAGCAATGTATTTGATACGGTTTGGCATGGTGGTAAAGTTAGATGGCGTGCGATCCAGGGAGAGCTCGCTAAATGGATATAGAATTAGCTTCATGAAACGAAGCAGGTGGTTGTTTTTGGACAGGTGGCCTGTGACAAGTGATGTGTCTCCTCGATCAGTGCTGGGCCCATTGATGTTTGTGGTTTGTATCAGCGATTTGGGTGAGAATGTACACATCATGATTAGTAAGTTTGCAGATGACACTAAAGTAGTTGGTATCATAGAAGGTTTTCAAAACTACAGAAGTCTCCTGATCAACTGGGCAAGACGACTGCGGAATGGTCAATGGAGTTTAATGCAGATAATTCTGAGGTGCTGCATTTTGGGAAGTTACACCATGGCAGGATGTTGTCAGCTAATTGTCGGGGCATGGGTGGTGTTGTTAAGCAGAGGTAACCAAGAATAAAGGTGCACAGTTCGAGGAAGGTAATTCCACGGGTAGTAACTGTGTCCAGGAGAGTCAAACAGGCATCCTCCAGCCCACGCCTTGCCTTATAGGCAAACTGGAGTGGGTCAAGCCTGTCCACCGCCATAGCAGTGAGGTGATCACTTACCACCCTCTCCATACACTTGGAAAGAATGGATGTGAGTGCCACTGGTCTGTAGTCCTTCATCTCCCTGGCTTTAGATTTCTTCGGCACCGGTATGAGTGTGGACTCCTTCCACATCCATGGGACACAGCTGGAGTCAAGGAGACGCTGGAATAGCTGAGTGATAACATCACCCAGCTGAACTGAGCATTCCCTCAGCACCTTGCCCCTGAGCCTGTCCGGGCCAGAAGCTTTGTGAGGGTTGATGCGGCCCAGTATAGATGTAACTTTCCTTTTATCCGCTGTGATTGATGAACTGCTGGTGAGGGTCCAGTCATTCTAGGGGTGTGTCCTGTCAAACCTGCTGTAATAGATGTTGAGTTGCTCAGCAAATGTGGCAGGGTCAGAGCATTGGATCAGGGCCGGTTGCTGGGCTCTGCCCATCATGGTTTTAAGTCCCTGCCATGCCTCCCTTGCATTGCCAGTGGTGAATTTTTCCTCCACTTTGTTTTTGTAGTGGAGTTTGGCCAGCCTGGTCTTCCTTCTCAGCTCACTATTATACTGTTTTACTCTGTGTTTGTCTCCCTGTAGGAATGCCACTTTTTTGTTGTTAAGACACTGCATCAGGTCCTTGGCAACCCAAGGCTTGTTATTAGGGTACAGCTTGACCTGTTTTGATGGTATAACAGCATCCACACAGAATGACAAATAGGAGGAGATAGAGTCTGTCAGCAGATTTAGGTCTCCCTCACAATTTTGGAAAAATATTTCCCAGTCAGTGATCTCCATGCAGCCCCTTAATGCATCGTTCCAGCGGGCTGGATGTAAAGCCATGGAAGAGGCGTCCGGCCGGTGGCACCGACTTGTCGGACGGTAACGTCTCTCCACCCAGGCGGGGGAGAGACAGCCGCCTGAGACGCATGGAGCGGCTCTTGGAACAGGAGCTCCAGCGAGGTGCACCCCAGGAGGGGCGCTCTCGCAAAGGGGGTCAGGCTCTCCCTCCACAGTGCCTTGTGCACTGTCCATTGCTTCCTCCTTTCCAGAGGATAGCTTTGGTGACCAGGACTGGGCTGGTCAAGAACAGCAGCAATGTCTGAAGATCTCGGGAGTATGCAAAGGGGTGCAGGAACAGGAAGAGCTGCTAGGTGTGGTGTGTGGTGGACAGCTACATGGAAACCCCACGTGCAGGAGGCCGTTAAAAGCCTGACGTCAGCCATCACATCGTTTTTCCTCGTTCCATGGACAAATACGGAGATGACCACAACCTTCGTAAACAAGTCATAAGACCTGCCTTAAATCCTACATTGCGGGGTTGTGCATACCCCAGCCACTGAGCCAGACCCACTGATCTTTGGCAAAAACCTCACAAAGCATATGAAGGACATGCAAGAGGTTTTACAAATCTTTTGGCTCATGAGGGCAGAGCCGGGACGAGCAAACCAAAAACAGTAATTCCTACGCAGCAGCACCCCATCGCGTCCATCAGTTAATGTCTACCATATCGGACTGATGAAAGCTCGGGGCCCGCATTCTATCACCGAAAGTCTTCTTTAGACCAGGGCCCAGAGCGGACCCCATGGAAAATGTGCCACCCCCCAACGTCACCGCCACGTCAGACGATGTGCAACATTCGTTGGACCGGCAGGAAACAGAAGAATACCCATAATCATGGAGGTAGGTGGGTCTGGTTCCTACCAGTATATACAGTAATACTAACACATGGGAGTCTATCATGAGTGATCAGTATATACTCAATGGCATTAGCCAATACAAATACAATTCATACTAGAAAAATTGCCACCAGGTCAACATTCACCCCAGAGGGTATTTTTCCCCTCCGTTAAAGAAACAAGAGGGACAAGCTGAACTGGTGAGAATAATTACTAAGGGTATCATGGGAAAACCTGAACCCTTGCAATTCGTATCAAATATATTCACTAAACCCCAAAAAAGATGGTGGATGTCGCATCATCATTGACTTAACTTCACTAAATATGTTTGTTAAGTATATACTTTTCAAAATGGAACTGGTTGTTACGGCCAAACAACTAAATTCCAAAGGATACTTCATGGCAAGCATTCATCTTAAAGATGTTTACTATTTAGTACCATTCACAAGGATCATCGCAGATACCTGAAATTTACCTGGATGGGGCAGCTATAGCAGTTTAAAGCGTTACCCAATGGGCTCACATCAGCCCAAGAGTGTCACCAAGATACTAATACCAGCTCTGGCAATATTCAGAAGACAAAAACATATTGTCATGGCATATCTTGATGATATCTCAATGGTAGGCAAGACCATGAAATTGACTATGTTAGCTGTTCAGCTACCAAACAGTTATTGGAAACCCTGGGGTTATCTTACATCCAGATAAATCTAAGTTGAAGCCACACGTAAAGCTGCTGGCCCTGACGGCATCCCCGGGCGCGTGCTCAGGGCCTGTGCTGCGCGGCTGACAGACGTCTGGACTGACATCTTCAACCTGTCACTTGCCCAAGCAGTTGTCCCCACTTGCCTTAAAACCACCTCCATCGTGCCAGTGCCAAAACACTCCACTGCGGCAAGCCTCAACGACTTCCGCCCAGTTGCACTTACCCCCATCATCACCAAGTGCTTCGAGAGGCTGGTCCTGGCACACCTCAAAAGCTGCCTACCCCCCACACTGGATCCCTATCAGTTTGCCTACCGCAAGAACAGGAGTATGGAGGATGCCATCTCAACGGCACTTCACTCCGCCCTCTCCCACCTCGACAACAGAGACACTTACATAAGAATGCTGTTCATCGATTACAGCTCAGCATTCAACACCATTATACCATCAAAACTGATCACCAAACTCGGTAACCTGGGCATCGACCCCTCCCTCTGCAACTGGATACTGGACTTTCTAACCAACAGACCCCAGTCTGTGAGGTTAGACAAGCACACCTCTTCAACCCTCACCCTGAACACCGGTGTTCCACAGGGCTGTGTGCTGAGCGCCCTCCTCTACTCCCTCTTCACCTATGACTGCACACCTGTACATGGTACTAACACCATCATCAAGTATGCAGATGATACAACAGTGATTGGCCTCATCAGCAACAATGATGAGCTGGCCTACAGGGAGGAGGTCCAGCACTTAGCAGCATGGTGCGCTGACAACAACCTGGCCCTTAACTCCAAGAAGACCAAGGAGCTCATTGTAGACTTCAGGAAGTCCGGAGGCGGCACGCACACCCCCATCCACATTAACGGGATGGAGGTGGAACGTGTTTCTAGCTTCAGGTTCTTGGGAGTCAACATCTCCGATGACCTCTCTTGGACCCACAATACCTCTACTCTGATTTAGAAGGCTCATCAGCGTCTCTTCTTCCTGAGGAGACTGAAGAAGGTCCATCTGTCTCCTCAGATCCTGGTGAACTTCTACCGCTGCACCATCGAGAGCATCCTTACCAACTGCATCACAGTATGGTATGGCAACTGCTCTGTCTCCGACCGGAAGGCATTGCAGAGGGTGGTGAAAATTGCCCAACGCATCACCGGTTCCTCGCTCCCCTCCATTGAGTCTGTCCAAAGCAAGCGCTGTCTGCAGAGGGCGCTCAGCATCGCCAAGGACTGCTCTCACCCCAACCATGGACTGTTTACCCTCCTACCATATAACCATATAACCATAAACCATATAACCATATAACCATATAACAATTACAGCATGGAAACAGGCCATCTCGACCCTTCTAGTCCGTGCCGAACACATAATCTCCCCTAGTCCCATATACCTGCGCTCAGACCATAACCCTCCATTCCCTTCCCATCCATGTAACTATCCAATTTATTTTTAAATGATAAAAACGAACCTGCCTCCACCACCTTCACTGGAAGCTCATTCCACACAGCTACCACTCTCTGAGTAAAGAAGTTCCCCCTCATGTTACCCCTAAACTTCAGTCCCTTAATTCTCATGTCATGTCCCCTTGTTTGAATCTTCCCTACTCTCAGTGGGAAAAGCTTTTCCACGTCAACTCTGTCTATCCCTCTCATCATTTTAAAAACCTTTATCAAGTCCCCCCTTAACCTTCTGCGCTCGAAAGAATAAAGCCCTAACTTGTTCAACCTTTCTCTGTAACTTAGTTGCTGAAACCCAGGCAACATTCTAGTAAATCTCCTCTGTACTCTCTCTATTTTGTTGACTTGTTACCATCTGGGAGCCGCTACAGGTCTCTCCGTTGCCGAACCAGCAGGTCGAGGAACATCTTCTTTCCGGTGGCTGTCACTCTACTCAACAACGTACCTCGGTGACTGCCAATCACCCCCCCCCCCCGGACACTTATTATTATTTGTTCAAATCGTTTGCTATGTCGCTCTTCCAGGGAGATGCTAAATGCATTTTGTTGTCTCTGTACTGTACACTGACAATGACAATTAAAATTGAATCTGAATCTGAATCTGAATCTGAATCCACTATCATGGACTGCTTGGGCTTCACAATTAATTCAGTCTACGTGACTGTAACGTTGCCAAGAGACAACATAGTTCAATTGGCACAATCGTACAACAATTTAATGGTCAACAAACTACCAACTGCTCGACAAGTAACAGAGTAATTGGGAAAATGGTAGCAGCATTTCCAGCTACATAATTCGGACCCTTGTACCAAATACAGGTCATCATTATGGTCCTTTCATGAAGTTACCCACTGAAGTAATATCAGAACTACAGTGGTGGGCAAAAAAGTTTGACATAGTTTCAGCCTATTATCATCACTAACCCTATGTCAGTTATCCAAACAGATGCCAGTGCTCAAGGCTGCGGAGCAACTAACTCTATATCCAGCACAAGTAGTAGATGGACTAACCCAGAATCATCATTACCACTTACACTGGGCATTAATTATCTAGAGATGTTGGGTGACTTTTATGGTTTAAAAGCATATGCGTAAACATGCATCACTTGCATGTACGGTTATAAATAGATAATACTACGGTGGTGGCCTACATTAACCATATGGGCGGCGTAAAATAGTATCATGCGACAAGTTGGTCAATACAATTTGGCAATGGTGCGTCCAAAGACATACTTGGCTATCAGTAACTTACCTGCCAGGTAAGCTAAATACAATGGCAGACACCAGGTCACGTTAATCTAATGACAACATCGAATGGATGTTAAAACCCCCAAAAATATTTTCACAAAAGTTATCAAGCAATACGGCACGCCAGATATCGATTTATTTTCATCAAGGCTAAATCACCAGGTACCTATGTATGTCGCTTGGGAACCAGACCCTGAGGCAGCAGCGGTAGATGTGTTCGCGCTGGATTGGGGAAATTCTTCTCTATTGCATTTCCTCCCTTCTGCCTCATCAGTCGGGGACTGCGCACAGTACAAATGGACTCTGCTTCAGGTATTTTGATAGTACCCGACTGGCCTACACAGCCATGGTTCCCAATACTCCATGACATGGTTGTTGAAACTCCGATGGTATTCCCCAGCGACCCAGAGTTATTAACACCCAGTGTTGGGCACAAGCCACCCGTGCCATGAAAAAATCAAACTCCTGGGTTGCAGATTCTGCACAAACCACTTCTGGGACTGGGATTGTCATAACAAACCGTCGACAGCACTTGTCCAGCATCAAAGAATGGGAGAAGTACTGCTTGGATATAGGGATCACCTACTCAACCGCTACAGTTACCAACGTACTGGAATTCCTGACGAACCTTCACCACGATGAAGGACTTCAGCTACAGAGCCAGCAACACAGCTAGAATTGTCCTGCCTGTCTATTTAAAACCAGCTCCAGGACAACAGGCCATGGGGTCCCACCAGCTGGTAGTCAAACTAATGAAGGGTATTTACAACTCTAACCCCCTGGACCAAGGTACACCCATATATGGGATGTGAGTGTGGTCCTGACATACCTCAGGGGATGGCCACCAGCCAGATCCCTCAACCTGGAACCATCTATGCTCAAAACACTCATGTTGATGGCACTTGTAGCTGCACAGAGGGTCCAGTCACTACACCTATTGCGACTGGACACCATGCTTACAGCTCCAGACCAGATCTTTGTCGTTATCCATGGAATGATCAATCAGAGCCGACCAGGAACACCTAATCCAGTCATGGAATTCCGGGCTTACCCGCCAGAAACACGGCTGTGTGCCATGACCCTATTATCCTACATAGACACAACAAAAATATTCGAGGGAGATGAAAAGCCTTGTGGGTCAGTCATAAAAAGCCTTATGGTCGGGTGACGAGCCATTTCGAGATGGCTCAAGCAGGTGCTAAAAGCTGCTGGGATAAAAACTAACATGTACAAATATCATTCCACCAGGGCAGCATCGACGTCGACGGCTAAAAGAATGGACGCGCCTATAAACCACATCCTGGCTACAGCAGGATGGTGGGAAGAACGACTGTTCAGAAATTTGATAATAACCCGTTGGCAAAACCTGTTTTATTTGCAGGAATGATTTTACAGACTGCAAATATTTAATTTAAGACCAGGGGAGCAATTTAACTTCTTTGTTGTTATTGTTAAAAAATGCCATTGTGTTTTTCTACAAACAGATTCATTGTTTGGTTACGATAACACACTTCCTCCCTCAAAGACTTTGGCAGTGATGTAGTAATAACTGTTACACGGTTTGAAATCACAGAGCTTTGAAATCTTCACGGAATCACTCACGTGACTCCGAAGTAAAATAGTAAGATTAAACGAGAACTTACCAGTTTGAAGTTTGATCTGTATTTTATGAGGAGTTACGATGAGGGATTACGTGCCCTCCGCTGCCACCCTCAATAATATGGGTCAAATTCATAAACTGATGTCTCCTTATCTTTACTATGTTTACTTCAATAACTGTGTCTTTTTTTTTTTTTATTTTTATTTTTATTAGAAGTACGGTAAATTACAGTACTACACAACACATATATCTTAATACATTTTTTGTACCGCTTCATTTTTTTTTGAGCTTTAAGAAAAAGATAGAAGTAAAGAAAGTAAAGAAAGTGCGCCAGAGTCGTGAAGTGCAAGAGTGTTGGGAAAAGAAAGCCCCTTAGAGAAGAAGTTAGAGCAGGAAGTAAAGTGAGAAAGTAGACCCTAGAAAAGAAAGAAAAAGAAAATAGGAACAATCGCTCTATTATAACATTAAACTCCGCAGAAAGGGGACTACCAACCAAGTCTGTTTTTGTTGTTTTACCTCCCGTTACCAGGTCCTGATACCATTTATTTATTTTTTAAAATTACTATTGCACCTCATACTTGTAATAGGTCCAGAAACATAGACCACGTCTTTTGCAATTGGTCTGCTTTACCTGCTAAGAGGAATCTCATCTCTTCCAGATGTAATGTTTCAAACATATTTGATATCCACATTTTTATTGTTGGTGTGGGCGCATTTTTCCAGAATTTAAGTATGCTTTTTTCCTATTATTAGCCCGTAATTAAATAAATTCTTCTGAAACACGTTTAGTTCAGGCTTACCTTCCGATATTCCAAAAATAATCCATTCTGGTTTTGGTACCAGTTTTATTTTGATTAATTTTGAGAAAATATCAAATATTTCATACCAGAATTTTTGTTTTTTTGTACAAAAAACAAAAGAGTGCGCTATGGTAGCTTCTTGACACAGGCATTTATCACAGATTGGTGAAACATTAGGGAAGATTTTATTTAATTTAGTTTTTGAAATCCAGGGAATGATCAAACAGAGCCGACCAGGAACACCTAATCCAGTTGTGGAATTCCGGGCTTACCCGCCAGAAACACGGTTGTGTGCCATGACCCTACTATCCTACATAGAAACAACAAAAATATTCGAGGGAGATGAAAAGCCTTGTGGGTCAGTCATAAAAAGCCTTATGGTCGGGTGACAAGCCATTTCGAGATGGCTCAAGCAGGTGCTAAAAGCTGCTGGGATAAAAACTAACATGTACAAATATCATTCCGCCAGGGCAGCATCCACGTCGACGGCTAAAAGAATGGACGTGCCTATAAACCACATCCTGGCTACAGCAGGATGGTGGGAAGAAAGACTGTTCAGAAATTTGATAATAACCCGTTGGCAAAACCTGTTTTATTTGCAGGAATGATTTTACAGACTGCAAATATTTAATTTAAGCCCAGGGGAGCAATTTAACTTCTTTGTTGTTATTGTTAAAAAATACCATTGTGTTTTTCTACAAACAGATTCATTGGTTGGTTACGATAACACACTTCCTCCCTCAAAGACTTTGGCAGTGATGTAGTAATAACTGTTACACGGTTTGAAATCACAGAGCTTTGAAATCTTCACGGAATCACTCACGTGACTCCGAAGTAAAATAGTAAGATTATACGAGAACTTACCAGTTTGAAGTTTGATCAGTATTTTATGAGGAGTTACGATGAGGGATTACATGCCCTCCGCTCCCACCCTCAATAATATGGGTCAAATTCATAAACTGATGTCTCCTTATCTTTATTATGTTTACTTCAATAACTGTGTCTATCTGTGATTCCACACCGCCGCTTTGAAGTATGCCGCACATGCGTGCTGAACGGGTTCTTCACGTAATCCCTCATCGTAACTCCTCATAAAATACAGATCAAACTTCAAACTGGTAAGCTCGTTTAATCTTACTATTTTTCCTTATACAAATAAGGAGAGTAGCTGGAGAAAAAGGTTTGGGATAAGAGCTGGTACATGATAGGTTGATCCAGGTAGGGCAGTGTTGATTTGTTGATGATAGCTCGGCTGGGAATGGTGGAAGGGTTCAGCAAGGGTCCAAATAATAAATGCAGAAAGTAATTGCCTGAAAGAAATTTAAACTCAAAGAAAAATGAAAATAACAATCTGAACCAGAGAGAAGGATGTAAGGTAGATGGGAACAAGGGGTGACGGGAGAAAATTACAGAACCAGAGTTGATGGGTGTTAGGCGCATAGAGGGGGTGGGGCAAGGGAAATGAAATGGGTGATGGAACAGTCAGCATGGAAATAAACATGTGTGAGATTTTTCTCACCTCAATCTTAAATGGCCTCCCCTTTATTCTCAGACTGTGGCCCCTGGTTCTCGTTCAAGTGTGAGAGAAGATCAAGATCAGAAATAGAGAAGTAGCAATGTTACAAAATTTTGAGATTTTAAGAATCAAGTCTGCAGTTTATCCCATCAGATAAAGCATAAAAAAAGTTTAATTTCACACCTAATTCACTTTCATATCTTCTGTATTAAAAAAAGTTATGGCCATTTTCATACTCTGAAATTAGCAACTTGTTCCCTATTGCTTTTCCATTGACTTAACTCAAAAGCTGTGATTGAGCCCATAACTTTCTTAAAAATTAAGAGAACTGAATGAAATTTTCAGTTATTATTGATTGAAGCATTCTGAAACAAATATGAAACAATCTTACTTGGATGACCTGAAATTAAAGTATATAATTATTTACTTAATTGTAATGTTCGGAAGTGGCGGCGCTGCCCTAGCAGCTGCGGCTTGCCTGCAGTCCAGTTGTCTTTTCTTTTTTTGTTCTTTTGTCCTGTTATTTTAGTTTATTTTAGTTGTGTATGTGTGGGAGAGGTTTATAGTCTCTTCCTTCAGAGGGATGCGACCTTTTCTTGTCGTATCCCCCGTCTCCGTCTGCGCTGAGGCCTAATGGCGGAGATGGCGGCCTCCAACTGGGACAGACCTCGAGGCTCCGGAGGCAGAGCCAGCCAGCACTTACCAACGCGAGACTGGCTGACTTCGGGGCTGTGGTGGCGTTGCGGTGGCGATGACCCAACTTCGGAGCCTCGGAAGCTCGGCCGCGGGCCCAGTGGATGACAACGTCGGGAGCTCGCAGGTCCCAGGTTGGTGATCGATTCTCCGGTGCTCCCGCAACAACAGCTTCATCCCCTGGACTGGAGGGTGGCAGCTTCGACCGCCCCTGGGCTGTGGAGTTTGAATCGGATTCAGCCACGGAATTTACTTACCATCACCCGGCGGAGTCACAACATCAGAGGCCTGGATCGCCTCAAAGCAGAGGGAGAACAAGGAGGGAAGAGACAAGGACTTTAAGACTTTTGCCTTCCATCACAGTGAGGAGGGCCTGGTAGACTCACTGTGGTGGATGTTAAATCTGTGTTTATTGTGTGTTTTGTTATTTTATCCTATGTTATGACTGCAAGGCATGAAATTTCATTCAAACTGATAAATCTGAATGAAAATAAAAGACATCTTGTGAGCAGGATTTTGTGGAACGTGATCATTTGGAACGTTGCGGTTTGCGGTGAATTTGAACCCCATATCAGCAGGAAAAACACTGCCGGTTCGTATGGGGCCTAAATCACCTTTTTGCAACGTAAAATTTGGATTAAAGTAATCCTAAGAAGCAAGTTTATATATAAAATGAACTGCTTACCTTTATTTGTCCCATACGGGAGATCCGTCCCGTTGTTGGCGTTGACGGCGTTAGAAGTCGAATTTTATTTTACTCTTGCAATTAAATTATCCAGCGATGTTATTGAAAAACTTCAAAGAACAGATGTCGGAGTGATTTCTCTGCAGCAGCTGGACAGCCTGAGAAAGATCAACTCCGACAGGCAGGAGCCAAACGGCATTTTAATCCCGCCCCCCTCTCAAAGGCACCAATGTCGCGCACATGGCCAGTGGCAGAACTGCGCCGCTTAAGGTAAGTTTTATAACATACCTAAGAGAAGGGTAATTTACCTGAGATTGTAGAATTCAGAGTTCTATATCTCTCCACATCACCGTATCTGTCTCTTGTTTCTCTTTCCCCTGACGCTCGTCTGAAGAAGGGTCTCGACCCGAAATATCACCCTTTCCTTCTTGTTGCCTGTCCCACTATGTTACTCAAGCATTTTATGTTTATCTTCAGTGTTCATGTCGTTCGGTTGTGGGCCAACTCAGTGGAAGATGAAATGCTGCTCTTCCAGTTTGCATACGGCTTCACTATGGCAGTGTAGAAGGCCGAGGACAAGGAGCTCGTATGGGAATGGGAAGGAGAATGGGCCATGTGAGCAAGCGGAAGCTGCAGCCAGCGCAGGTGGACAGGTCACTATGTTCGATCAAGCACTCACCTGGCCCACGATTGCTCCCATCAGTGTAGAGGAGGCCACATTGAGAGCACCAACTCCAGTAAACAAGGTTTGGAGGAGCTGCATTTAAACCTCTTTCTGACCTAATAGAGGTGATCAGGTAGGGGCAGGTTTTGCACGTGCTGCAGTTATTGAGGGGATGCCTGTGTTAGGGATGGCACAAGTGTTGATGGGTGAGTGACCCACTGACTCTGTAGAAAGAAGAAAGAGATGGAGACGGGAAGATGCGACTGGCGAATGAATGTTGTGAGGGTTTATGGCATGAGAGTGGAGGACCAGGGGATCTGTCTGTGCCACGGGACCAAGAGCGGAAATGTGGGAAATGGAGGTGACATGATTGAGGGCTCCATTTACAATGTGATGAAAAGGGACACTTCAGATATCTCAGTGTAGAAATGTCTCAGCTTTATAGGATGTGGCAAAGATGGAGAAACTGCACAAAAAGGATGGAATATTGCAACAGATAGGGAATGAGGAGATACAATCAAGGTAGCTGTGGAGTCATTGGGTTTGTAGCAGATGTCCAGGGATAGACTTTCTACTGAGATAGTGATGGAGAGATCAATAATGTGGAGAGAGACCTGTCAGAGATACCGTCTGAGACTTGACCTCATCCACTTTATCCTCTGTTCCAGCTGTGGACTATCTATCAGCGAGACTAAGCGCAGGCACAGTGATCATTTTGCTGAACACCTCCGCTCAGTCTGCCTATACCTACCGAATTTCCTTGTTGGCAAACACTTTAACTCCCCTTCCCATCCCCATATTGACCTTTCTGTCCTGGGCCTCCTCCATTGTCAGAGTGTGGCCCAGTGCAAATTGGAGGAACAACACCTCATATTTTGCTTGGGCAGCTTACATCCCAGAGGTATGACTATTGACTTCTTCAACTTCAAGTAATCCTTGCTTCCCACTCTCTCCATCCCTCCCTCTTTCCTGTTCTCAGACTAGTCTGACTGTTCTTGTTTACATTTTATCTATGTTTGCTTTGTTGTTGCCTTTTCGTCGTTAACAAAGATCTATTCTATATTTTCCTTGATCTCCATCCCCTTTGTTTTATTTTGGTGCCTTTTGTGTCCATCTAAGTGAATTTGAGGACAGGGTGGAAGATAAAGGTAAAGTCAAAGACAGAGAGCATGCATGGGAATGGGAAGGAGAATGGAGCAGGAGAGCTTGTTGCTGGCCCAGGTGGACAGCTCATGATGTTCAATGAAGCAGTGACCTGGCCTACGATTGGCCTCATCAATGTAGAGGCCACTTAGAGAGCACCAAATCCAAAAAAAACAAGGACGGCTAGATTGCATGAGATCCAAGGAGAGATAGCTGAATGGATAGAAAATTGGCAATGGAAGGAAGCAGAGGGTGATGGAGGAAGGTTGCTTCTTGGACTGGAGGTCTGGGACTAGTAGTGTGCCTCAGGGTTCTGTGCTGGGTCTGTTACTGTTTGTCACCTCAATCAATGATTTGGATGAGAACATACGTGGCAAGACTAGGAAGTTTACAGATAATACAATAGTGAAGATAGTGAAGATAGTGAAGATGGTCATAACAATTTGTGGCAGGATCTGGATCAATTGGCCAGGTGGGCGGACGAATGTTTGATGGAACTTAATACAGAGAAATGTGAAGTGTTGCATTGTGGGAAATCTAATGGGCAGAACCTACACAGTGAATGGAAGGGCTCTGGGGAGTGTTGTAGAGCAGAGGGATCTAGGAGTACAGGTGCATGGTTCATTGAAATCCGAGTCGCAGGTAGATAAGGTGGTCATAAAGGCTTTTGTCACATTGGCCTTCATCAGTCAGAGTATTGAGAATAGAAGTTGGGAGGTCATTTTGCAATTGTATAAGACGTTGGTGAGGCCACATTTTGAGTATTGTGTTCAGTTCTGGGCATCAGACAGATGTTATCAAGCTGGAAAGGGTACAGAGAATATTTATGAGGATGTTGCCAGGACAAGTAGTTTTGAGCTACAGAGAGGCTGGGACTGTTTCCACACTGTATCACTCTATGACTAAGACAGGGATTGAGGAGATACAATCAGAGTAGCTGTGGGTTTGTAGTGCATGTGCAGAGATAGACTGAGAGGGAGATAGTGAGATCAATGATGTGTAGAGACGTCACAGATAGTCTAAAAGGGCTTGGTGGATTAATGTTAAAGTTGATGAAATTGACAAGTTCTGCATTGTTGCAGGCGGCAGCTTAGTTTTGTTCCCTTTAGAGATACAGCATGGAAGCAGATCCTTCGGCCCACCAAGCTGACCAGCGATCACCCTTACACGAGTTCTAGAGGGGGGACAATTTTTACAGAAGCCAATTAGCCGACAAATTTGCATGTTTTTGTGATGTGGGTGGAAACCGGAACATTCAGAGAACACCCACTCAGTCACAGGGAGAACGTGCAAACTCTGCACATACAGCATCTGAGGTCAGGATCAGTTCATGGCCCTGGCTCTGTAAGACAGTATCTTTAATGCTGTGCCACTGTGCTGCCCAAATGCAGCATCAGTGTAGCGGAGAAAGGTTTGGGGTGCTGTGGTACATTTGTAACAAACGTGGTTCAACGTGGTAAGAAATGGAGAATTATAGCTGCAGACTAAGGGGCGTGCCCTTGGCTACACCTCTGATTCACAGAAAGTGAGTGGAATCTAAAGAAAAAAATATTAAGGTGAAAAACAGCTGATGCATTGAAATGGAATGATGTTGGAAGAACCTGGGTATCTGCACAAACATACCTGCAAGGCTCAGCCATCAGAAGAGCAGTCATACAGTACATTGGCTTTAACTGCTTTGAGAGTAGGAACAGAGGGACAATTGGCTCTGAATATATTGTACTGAGTGGACCATGTCTGTATATTGTGTGTAGATCAGTGAGACGGTGAACATACAGCAGAATGGACCCAGATATCTCCAGATTTCCACAGGAGGCACTGTTTAACTGAGTTGGCCTGTACTCACTGGTGTTGAGCTGAGTGATGCCATGAAGAAAACAAATCTCTGATGGAGCTTGCTGGTGGGTGAAGATGCGTGGGCGGTGGTGTTGCCTAAAAACAGAGACCACAGTCATCAAATAAGTTATTAGCCACTCAGGACAAAGAAGATGCAGTTTTCAATGAAACTGTGGTGATCTTGTATGAGGCTGCAGAAATGTGGTTGTGGATTATATTCAAGACAAACTTTTGTGGATGTTAGGGGCGGATCAATGTAAGAATGCTGCTGTGAGATAAAAGATTGTCCATGAATTCAGTGAATGATGAAGCTGAAAGAAGCCAAACTGCCTCAGTCTCAGACATTCTTATAAGATTTGTATATTCTGGATTCCACAGGGACCCATATTGATCAGAAGGGTTTTGGCACGACACATTGCCTATTTCTTTCGCTCCGTAGATGCTGCCGCACCCGCTGAGTTTCTCCAGCACTTTTGTCTACCTTTGATCATTTTGGGGTAATTGATCATGTTGATAGATTGGAACCAGGATAAATTATTAAGTAATGTAACTAACTGGATATAGAGTTGGATTCATCGTGGGAAGCAGTGTGGTGGTGGTAGAATATTTTGTTCAGACTAGTGGCCTGTGACTGGTGTTGTACCACAGGCATCATTGCAGTTTCTCATCTTTCTCATTTACTTGGATAAGAATATATTGGAATGAATAATATGTTTTCAGGTGGCACTAAAATATGTTTGTAACAAAAGCTGTGAAGATGGTTATCAAGAATTACAGAGGAATTTTGATCAGCTGAGTAAATGGGCTAATGGATTTAATTCAGATAAGTGTTGCAAGTTGGTAAATCAAAATGTGTTGTGAGCACTAGAGTCATGAGAGTGTTGTAGAGCAAAGGGTTTGAGGAGAACAGGTATATGGTTCCTGAAATTGGTCAAGCGGGTATCTAGGGTGATGTAGAAGGCTTTGAGCCTTCATCAGCAGGGAACTGAGATTAGAAATTGGGACATTATGTTACAGATCTAAATAATGCTAGTGAGGTTGCAATTGTAGCAGGATGTTCACTGCTATATGAAAGATATCATTAAGCTGGAAAGGGTGAAAAGAGTGCAGAGGAAATGTAGGAGGATGTTGCATGGACTCACGGGCCTGAGCTAAAAAGAGAGGAAGGGCAGGCCAGTACATTAATCCAAGTAGGGCAGGAGGATGAGGGGTGATCATCTAGAGGTGTCTACAATGATGAGGGGAATAAATAGAGTAAATGAATTTTCCCTAAGGCAGTAGTATCAGGAACTACAGTAAATCCTTATTTTAACAGACCTCATTATAATGGATTTTGGTTATAGCGCAAGGACCTACCAAATACTGCGCATGCCACCCCCTACCCACACCGTATCTCCTGCAGGTTACAGCCCCGTCTGCCCTATGTCACCACCAGCTGCCCACTCCACTACCCTGCCGCTTACAACTTTAGTTGCCTCCACCGCACACCCAGCTTCCCACACCAAGCCCAGATACCCTTCCTGCGATCACCACCCCACCCACCAACCCTAACCTGCACCCCGGCCAACTGCAGGCTGCGACCATTGATTCCGTTGATCCTCGCCTCCCCCCCGGCTGCCAGCAAGCCGGGACCATCAATTCACCTGCATTCCAGGCCTCGTTCTGGACCAAGAGTCTGAAAAATGGTTTTGACTCAAAACATGATCTCTTAATGTTCTCCAGAGATGCGGCCTGACCTGCTGAGTTACTCCAGCACTTTGAGCTCTTTTGTGTATTAGCCAGCAACTGCAGCTGTTGGTTTCTACAACTTATACAATAAAACCTTACATAGTTCTAGCATATGATTGGCTATAACAGACACCACTCCCCCCCCCAATGATCTATTATAATGAAGCATTCAGCATAGGTTTAACCTGTGGGGAAATAATTAATAGAAACGTTTATAGGTCTGGTGAGGATGACTATTGGTGTCCCCCAGTGATCGGTGCTGGGTCCAATGGTGTTTGTGGATTATAACAGCAATTTGGGTGAGAATGTACAAGGTATGAAAAGTAAGTTTGCAGATGACAATAAAGTGAATTAATGGGAAGGAAAGTTTGAGAAGGGATAAGAGATTAAGAGCAGGACCAATAGTGCCCGGTGTGAGAGGGGAGGCGAATACCAAAGTTAAAATATCGTATATGAATGTGCAAAGTATAACAAATAAATTGGATTAGTTTGAGGCTCAGTTAAAAACTGGCAAGTGTGATGTGGGAATTACAGAGACATGACAGCAAGGGGACCAGGGCTGGGAACTGAATATTCAAGGGTACACGTCCTTTCGAAAAGGCAGACAGGTGGGCAGAGGAGGTGGGGTAGCTCTGTTGGTGAGGAATGAAATTAAATCCCTAGCGAGTGGTGACATAGAATCAGGAGATGTAGAGTCTGTATGGATAGAACTGAGGAATTGTAAGGGTAAAAATACCGTAATGGAAGTTGTGTACAGTAGCCTCGATATAGGGTGCAAGTTGAATCAAGAGTTAATGTCGCAGAGGTAATGCTACGGTTGTTATGGGAGATTTCTACATGAAGGTAGACTGGAAAAATCAGATTGGTACTGGACCCCAAAAAAAACTTACAAAATTCTTAAGGGGTTGGACAGGCTAGATGCAGGAAGATTGTTCCCGATGTTGGGGAAGTCCAGAACAAGGGGTCACAGTTTATGGATAAGGGAAAAATCTTTTAGGACCGATATGAGAAAAATATTTTTCACACAGAGTGTGGTGAATCTTTGGAATTCTCTGCCACAGAGGTAGTTGAGGCCAGTTCATTGGCTATATTTAAGAGGGAGTTGTGGCCCTTGTGGCTAAAGGGATCAGGGGGTATGGAGAGAAGGCAGGTACAGGATACTGAGTTGGATGATCAGCAATGATCATATTGAATGGCGGTGAAGGCTCGAAGGGCCAAATGGCTTACTCCTGCACCTATTTTCTATGTTTCTATGTTGTTAAAGGGAGTTTGTGGAGTGCCTCCATGATGGACTCTTAGAGCAACTTGTATTGGAGCCCAGCAGGGAGTAGGCAATTCTGGATTTATTGTTGTGCAATGAACTGGATTTGATAAGGGAACTTGAGGTAAAGGAGCCATTAGGATGTAGTGACCATAATATGATGTTTTAATCTACAATTTGAGAGGAAGAACGGAAAATCGGAAGTGTCAGTATTACAATTGAACAAAGGATCTATGGAGCCATGAGGGAGGAGCAATCCAAAGTTGACTAGAAAGGGACCCTAGCAGGGAGGACAGTGGAAAAACAATGGCAGGTATTTCTGAGAATAATACAGAAGGTGCAGGATCAGTTCATTCCAAAGAGGAAGAAAGATTCCAAGGGGTCACCGTGGCTGAGATGGGAAGTTAGGGATAGTATAAACATAAAAGAGAAGTATAACATAGCAAAGATGAGCAGGACTGGGAAACTATTAAAGAGCAACAGAAGATAACTAAAATGGGCAATGGTGGGAGAAAAGATAAGGTACGAAGGTAAGCTAACCAAGAATATAAAGGAGGATAGTAAAACCTTCTTTAGGTATGTGAAGAGGAAAAAATTAGTTAAGACCAAAGTTGGACCCATGAAGTGTGAATCAGGGGAATTTATTATAGGGAACAAGAAAATGGCAGACGTGTTGAACAGGTACTTTGGATCTGTCTTCATTAAGGAAGACACAAACAATCTTCCTGATGTATGCTAGAGGTAGGAAACATCTTCCTATGTTAGGGGTGTCCAGAACCTGGGGCCACAGTTGAAGAATAAGGTGTAAGCCATTTAGAACGGAGATAAGGAAAAACGTTTTCACACAGAGGGTTGTGAATCTGTGGAATTCTGTGAAATCAGAAGGCAGTTGAGGCCATTTTTCTGGATGATTTCAAGAGAGAGTTACATAAAGCTGAAAGATAGAAGTGTCGGGGATATGGGGAGAGTTTAAGGATAAGGGGGAAATCTTTTAGGACCGAGATGAGAAAAACATTTTTCACCCAGAGAGTGGTGAATCTCTGGAATTCTCTGCCACAGAAGGTAGTTCATTGGCTATATTTAAGAGGGAGTTAGATGTGGCCCTTGTGGCTAAAGGGATCAGGGGGTATGGAGTGAAGGCAGGTACAGGATACTGAATTGGATGATCAGCCATGATCATATTGAATGGCGGTGCAGGCTCGAAGGGCCGAATGGCCTACTCCTGCACCTATTTTCTATGTTTTTATGATCACACTTCCTTCCATTGTATGGTACAGCAGCTGCACTGCTGCGGACAGGAAGGCACTACAACGGGTGGTGAAAACCGCGCAGCACATCATCGGTGCCCCGCTCCCTGCCATGGATGCCCTCCACCGAAAACGGTGTCTGAGACGGGCTGGGAAGATCATCAAAGACCCCTCACACCCCAACCATGGACTGTTTGCCCTCCTCCCATCAGGGAGGCGGTACAGGAGCCTCAGGTCACGTACCAGCAGGATGAGGAAAAGCTTCTATAACAACACAATCACACTGTTGAACTCGGAGTCCCGACGATAGACTTCTCTGGTCCCTCCGTCCCCCTTTGTTTAATCATTCTGTATTTCCTGATTATTCTGTATCTTCTCTCTTTCTATTTTTTTCTTGTTTTTTCTCTTTATGTACAACTACTACGGACTGACGCAAAACTGCATTTCGTTGTACTGATACTTGTATTTTGTGCGATGACATTAAAGTTGAATTGAATTGAATTGAATTGAATTCCACCCTGCCTCCTGTAAAGTTTCTATCCCCCACTCCCAATCCCTCCATCTACTTAACATCTGTGCCCAAGGTGAGGTTTTCCATACCAGGTCATTGGAGATGTCCTCATTCTTTAGGAAATGGGGGTTTCCCTCTTCCATTGTAGATCTGGTTCTAATTAGGATCTCCGTGATATCCCGCAGCTCCACTCTTGCTCCCCCTCCCCTCATTCGTAAGTGCATTTCGTTGTCTCTGTACTGTACACTGACAATGACAATTAAAATTGAATCTGAATCTGAATGGCAGACTCTGCGTTTTCCTCACCTTCCACCCCAGAAGACATAAGACAGAAACAGATGAGAGGCCAAGGAAATGACAGACGAGTTAGGAGCAAAGAGGTCCTCTTGCAGTTGTCATGGGTGATCATCCAACTCAGTATCCCGTACCTGTCTTCTCTCCATACCCCCTGATCCCCTTAGCCACAAAGGCCACATCGAACTCCCTCTTAAATATAGCTAATGAACTGGCCTCAACTACCTACTGTGGCACAGAATTCCAGAGATTCACCACTCTCTGTGTGAAAAATCGTGATATCTGTGGTGGGGAAGATGCTGGAGTAAATTATAAAATATGTAATTGCGGTGCATTTGGATAGCAGTAACAGGATCGGTCCGAGTCAGCATGGAATTGCGAAGGGGAAATCATGCTTGAAGAATCTTTTGGAATTTTTTGAGGATGCGAATAGGGAAATGGACAATGGAGAGCCAGTGGATGTAATGGACCTGGACTTTCATAAAGCATTTGATAAGGTCCCACATAGGGGATTAGGGGGCAAAATTAGAGCACATGGTATTGGGGGTAGGGTGCTGACATGGATAGAAAATTGGTTGGCTGACAGGAAACAGAGAGTAGGGATTAATTGGTCACTTTCTGAATGGCAGGCAGTGACTGGTGGGATACAGCACGGCTCTGTGCTGGGACCGCAGCTATTTACAATATACATTAATGATTTATATGAAGGGATTAAAAGTAACATTAGCAAATTTGCAGATGACATAATGCTGGGTGGCAGTGTGAACAGTAAAGTGGATGCTATGAGGATGCAGGGTGACTTGGACAGGTTGGTTGAGTGGGCAGATGCATGTGGATAAATGTGAGGTTATCCACTTTGGTGACAAAAACAGGAAGTCAGATTATAATCTGAATGGTGTCAAGTTGGGGAAAAGGGGAAGTACAATGAGATCTTGGGGTCCTTGTTCATTAGTCACTGAAAGTAAGTATGCAGGTACAGCAGGCAGTGAAGAAAGCGAATGGCATGTTGGCCTTCATAACAAGAGGAGATGAGTATAGGAGCAAAGAGGACCTTCTGTAGTTGTACAGAACCTTAGTGAGACCACACCTGGAGTATTGTATGCAGTTTTGGTCTCCAAATTTGAGGAAGGACATTCTTGCTATTGAGGGAGTGCAGCGTAGGTTCATAAAGTTAATTCCCGGGATGGCGGGACTGTCAAATGGTGACAGAATGGAGTGGCTGGGCTTGTATACTCAGGAATTTAAAAGGATGAGAGGATATCTTATTGAAACATATAAGATTATGAAGGGTTTGGACAGGCAATGTTGGGGGATTCTAGAACCGGGAGCCCCAGTTTAAGAATAAGGGGCAAGTCATTTAGAACGGAAATAAGAAAAAAACTTTTTCACACTGGGGGTTGTGAATCTGTGGAATTCTCTGCCTCAGCAGGCAGTGGAGGGCAATTCTCTGGATGCTTTCAAGAGGGAGTTAGATAGAGCTCTGAAAGATAGTGGAGTCAGGAGATTTGGGAGAAAGCAGGAGCGAGGTACTGATCGTGGACGATCAGCCATGATCACACTTCCTCCCACCCTGCTTCCAGTAAAGACTCTATCCCCTACTCCCAATTCCTCTGTCTATGCAGCATCTATCCACAGGATGAGGTTTTCCATACCAGGTCATTGGAGATGTCCTAATTCTTCAGGAAACAGCGGTTCCCCTCTTCCATTTGTAGATGAGGCTCTTATTAAGGTCTCCCTGATATCCCACAGCTCCACTCTTGCTCTCCCTCCCCCCTATTCATAACAAGGACAGAGTCCCCCTTGTTCTTACTTTCCACCCCAGAAGACAGAAGACAGAAACAGATACTTTGGTTCCGGCTTCACGAAGAAAGACACAAACAATCTCCCAGAATTACTATGGGGCAGAGGATCCAGGGTGATGGAGGGACTGGAGGAAATTCACATTAGTCAGGAAATAGTGTTAGGTAGGCTGATGGGACTGAAGGCCGATAAATCTTCAGGGCCTGATGGTCTGCATCCTAAAGTACTCAAGGGGTGGCTCCTGAAATTGTGGACACAGTGGTGATCATTTTCCAATGTTCTTTGATTCAGCGTCAGTTGCTTGACTAATCTTCTGGAATTTTGTGAGGATGTAACAAGTAAAATGGATAAGAAAGAGCCGATGGAGGTAGTGTATCTGGACTTTCAGAAAACCTTTGATAAGGTGGCAGACAGGTGATTAGTGGGCAAAATTATAGCACATGGTATAGGATATTGACATGGATAGTAATTTGGTTGACAAACAGGAAATTGGAACCAGTTCTGGGGGAGGTGGGAACAGTACAAACAGGACAGTCTGCACCTGGGCTGGAATGGAACCAATGTCCCTGGGGGAGTGTTTGCTAGTGCTGTCGGGGAGGATTTAAACTAATGTGGCAGGGGGATGGGTGCCAGAGAAGAGAGGTAGAGGGGTGTAAAATTAGGGTAAAAGCAATAGGTAGAAAGGTGAAAAGTAAAAGTGGCAGGCAGACAAATCTAGGGCAAAAATCAAACAGGGCCACTTTTCAACATAATTGTATAAGGGGTAAGAGTATTGTAAAAACAAGCCAGAAGGATTTGTATCTTAATGCAAGGAGCATTCGTAATAAGGTGGATGAGTTGAATGTGCAGATAGTTATTAATGAATATGATATAGTTGGGATCACGGAGACATGGCTGAACATCCAGGGAGCTGAACATCCAGGGATATTCAATATTCAGGAGGGATAGACAGAAAGGAAAAGGAGGCGGGTTAGCGTTGCTGGTTAGAGAGGAGATTAACGCAATAGAAAGGAAGGACATTAGCTTGGAGGATGTGGAATCGATATGGGTAGAGCTGCGAAACAATAAGGGGCAGAAAACGCTAGTGGGAGTTGTGTACCGGCCACCTAACAGTAGTAGTGGAGCTGGGGATGGCATTAAACAGGAAATTAGAAATGCGTGCAACAAAGGTAAGACAATTATAATGGGTGACTACAATCTACCTATAGATTGGGTGAATCAAATTGGCAGGGGTGCTGAGGAAAAGGATTTCTTGGAATGTATGCAAGATAGTTTTCTAAACCAACATGTAGAGGAACCAACGAGAGAGCAGGCTATTCTAGACTGGGTATTGAGTAATGAAGAAGGGTTAGTTAGCAGTCTTGTTGTACGTGGCCTCTTGGGCAAGTGTGACCATAATATGGTTGAGTTCTTCATTAGGATGGAGAGTGACATTGTTAATTCAGAAACAAGGGTCCTGAACTTAAAAAAAAAGGTGACTTTGAGGGTATGAGACGTAAATTGGCCAAGATAGACTGGCAAATGATTCTTAAAGGGTTGACGATGGATATGCAATGGAAGGCATTTAAAAACTGCATGGATGAACTACAACAAGTGTTCATCCCAGTTTGGCAAAAGAATAAATCAGGGAAGGTAGTGCATCCATGGATAACAAGCGAAATCAGGGATAGTATCAAAACAAAAGATGAAGCGTACAAATTAGCCAGAACAAGCAGCCTACCAGAGGACCGGGAGAAATTCAGTCCAGCAGAGGAGCACATAGGGTTTAATTAGGAAAGGGAAAATAGATTATGAAAGAAAACTGGCAGGGAACATAAAAACTGACTGCGAAAGCTTTTATAGATATGTGAAGAGGAAAAGATTAGGTAAAACAAATGTAGGTCCCTTGCAGTCAGAAACAGGTGAATTGATCATGGGGAACAAGGACATGGCAGACCAATTGAATAACTACTTTGGTTCTGTCTTCACTAAGGAAGACATAAATAATCGGCCGGAAATAGCAAGGGACGGGTGTTAAATGAGATGGAGGAACAGAGTGAAATCCAGGTTAGCCGGGATGTGGTGTTAGGTAAATTGAAAGGATTAAAGGCCGATAAATCCCCAGGGCCAGATAAGTTGCATCCCAGAGTACTTAAGGAAGTAGCTGCAGAAATAATGGATGCATTAGTGAAAAATCTTCGAAACTTTTTATGTTTCTGGAGTAGTTCCTGCGGACTGGAGGGTAGCTAATGTAACCCCACTTTTTAAAAAGGGAGGTAGAGAGAAAACGGGGAATTACAGACCAGTTAGTCTAACATCGGTGATGGGGAAAATTCTGGAGTCAGTTATTAAAGATGGGATAGCAGCACATTTGGAAAGTGGTGAATTAATTGGACAAAGTCAGCATGGATTTATGGAAGGTAAATCATGTCTGATGAATCTTATAGAATTTTTCAAGGTGTAACTAGTAGAGTGGATAAAGGAGAACCAGTGGATGTGCTATATCTGAACTTTCAGAAGGCTTTCAACAAGGTCCCACATAAGAGATTAGTAGACAAACTTAAAGCACACAGTATTGGGGGTTCAGTATTGATGTGGATAGAGAACTGGCTGGCAGACAGGAAGCAAAGAGTAGGAGTAAACGGGTCCTTTTCACAATGGCAGGCAGTGACTAGTGGGGTACTGCAAGGCTCAGTGCTGGGACCCCAGCTATTTACAATATATATTAATGATCTGGATGAGGGAATTGAATGCAACATCTCCAAGTTTGCAGATGATACGAAGCTGGGGGGCAGTGTTAGCTGTGAGGAGGATGCTAGGACGCTGCAAGGTGACTTGGATAGGTTAGGTGAGTTGGCAAATGCATGGCAGATGCAGTATAATAAGGATAAATGTGAGGTTATCCACTTTGGTAACAAAAACAGGAAAGTAGACTGTTATCTGAATGGTGGCCGATTAGAAAAAGGGGAGATGCAACGAGACCTGGGTGTCATGGTCATTGAAAGTAGGAATGCAGGTGCAGCTGGCAGTAAAGAAAGCAAATGGTATGTTAGCATTCATAGCAAAAGGATTTGAGTATAAGAGCAGGGAGTTTCTACTGCAGTTGTACAGGGTCTTGGTGAGACCACACCTGGAGTATTGCATACAGTTTTGGTCTCCTAATCTGAGGAAAGACATTATTGCCATAGGTGGAGTACAGAGAAGGTTCACCAGACTGATTCCTGGGATGACAGGACTTTCATATGAAGAAAGACTGGATAGACTTGGCTTGTACATGCTAGAATTCAGAAGGTTGAGGGGTATCTTATAGAAACTTACAAAATTGTTAAGAGGTTGGACAGGCTAGATGCATGAAGATTATTCCCGATGTTGGGGAAGTCCAGAACTAGGGGTCACAGTTTATGGATAAGAGGGAAGTCTTTTAGGACCGAGATGAGAAAATCATTTTTTACACAGAGAGTGGTGAATCTGTGGAATTCTCTGCCACAGAAGGTAGTTGAGGCCAGTTCATTGGCTATATTTAAGAGGGAGTTAGATGTGGCCCTTGTTGCTAAAGGGATCAGGGGGTATGGAGAGAAGGCAGGGATGGGATACTGAGTTGGATGATCAGCCATGATCATATCGAATGGCGATGCAGGCTTGAAGGGCCGAATGCACCTATTTTCTATGTTTCTATGTCTATGAAACAAAGAGTTGGAATTATCGGCTAATGGCATGTTGGCCTTCATAATGAGAGGATTTGGGTATTGGAGCAAAGATGTCCTACTGCAGTCATACAGGGCCCTGGCGAGACCACACCTAAACTATTGTGTACATTTTTGGTCTCCTAATTCGAGTAAGGACATTCCTGCTATTGAGGGAGTGCAGCATAAGTTCACAAGGTTAATCCCCAGGATGGTGAAACTGACATGAATGAATGGATTAACTGGGCTTGTATTCACTGGAATTTAGTAGGATGAGAGGGAATCTTATATTATAAAATTATTAAGGAATTAGACAAGTAAGATGTAGGAAACATGTTCCCGATGATGGGGGTGTGCACAACCAGGTGCTACAGTTTAAGAATAAGGGGTAGGCCATTTAGAACTGAGATTGCTAATATTGGCCAAATTAAATACACCATAAAATGGAGGATCCCTGCATTTGTCAGAATTACAGGTGTTGGATGGTGTTGATTAGTCTGAGCCTCAGAATGATATGCAGGATGGGGTTCAGGTGTTCTCCTCATTTCCCCTTAATTGATAAAATGTATAGAAACTCTGCAAACAAATTTAAATGCATTGATATGATTGGAGTACTGCAGAAGCATTGTAAATATTGCAAATAATGTTGCTGGACAGTTACCCTGCTGTTTGTTGATTGGCCAAATTGTTAAGCCCTGGCAGGGTTGTTTTGAATTCCAGGGTAAATGTTCCATTACTGCATGCAACGGAGAAGATGGCGCCGGTGTGTGTGGCTGCTCGTCTGTCGCTCTGTCTGTGTTTGGTGTTTTTCTTTTGCACTATACAGCTAAAGTCTCTGCTGGTGTACGACCGTCATTCTCTTTTAGACCTTCGACATAATGTCGGTACGTTTGTCTACCATTAATATAACACCTTGCCCCCGTTTTTATCCAGAATCCCGACTCACCTGGACTGGGCCTGGCCTCGAAGGAAGCGTCGCCGACGCCGTGGAAAGCGCAGCGGTCGACTGGTGAGTTTTAAACTGGATGCGCCCGGGCGCGGCCGTCAGCAGCTCCCTTGTCGGCGACTTCTCTGTGGGCTTCGCTTTCGGGGTCTCCAGCCCGGGGTTCCTCAACTTCCAGAGGGCACAGAGCGCTGCCTGCCTGCCACGACCCGGAGAACTGGCCCGACGCGCCGCCTCGGAGGGGAGGGGGGCAGCCACCAGGTGAGCCCGCTTTTACGGGGTCTGCTGCCCGGCGCTCCTCAGCTGCCACCGGACCATCCCCTCCCGGAAGATGCAGAGCGCTGCCTACCTGCTGCGGCCCGGAGAACTGGCCCGACGCGCCGCCTCGGAGGGGAGGGGGGCAGCCACCAGGTGAGCCCGCTTTTACGGGGTCTGCTGCCCGGCGCTTCTCAGCTGCTACCGGACCATCCCCTCCCGGAAGATGCAGAGCGCTGCCTACCTGCTGCGGCCCGGAGAACTGGCCCGACGCGCCGCCTCGGAGGGGAGGGGGGCAGCCACCAGGTGAACCGGCTGCTTCAGGCTGCTCCTTTCTCCCCCCTTCTTCCCCCCCACCCTCTCGGACACGATCTGCGGCTGCAGCGGGACCTTTTCCGCTCCCCTGCTCCCCTACGCCCCGCCATCGCGGGGTGAACCTGCGGATGCCCCGGGCTCCCCGTTCTGCAGACCTAAAGAGTTCATCCCCTTCCCGGGTTGGCCTGGTGAATGCCAGATCGCTGGCTAATAAAACTTTTATCTTGAGGGATTTCTTCCTCTCCCGAGACCTGGACTTCCTCTGGGTGACAGAGACTTGGATCGGTCTTGGTGAGTCCAGCACTTTTGTTGAACTTCTACCGGCGGGCTGCTCTTATTTCAACACGCCGCGGATGTCGGGCCGTGGTGGTGGAACTGCAGTCGTTTTTAAAAGCAATTTTAAATGCAAACAGTGCACTACATTATCAACTTTTTCCAGCTTTGAAGCTACTTTGGTTGAGGTGGGTCGCCCCGGCACGGTGCTGTTTGCACGGTCTACCAACCCCCCAAATACCATAAGGACTTTGTGAGTGACTTTTCTGAGTTTCTAGCTGGGATTATGCCCAACTATGACCGTATCCTCTTGGTTGGGGACTTTAATATTCACGTGTGCTGTCCCGATAAACCGTTGGCGAAGGACTTTTTAAATCTTATTGATTCTTATAATTTTGCACAGTGTGTGTCTGGTCCCACACACGAACATGGACATACATTGGACCTTGTACTATCTTATGGTTTGCCTGTGTTAAACTTGGAGGTATGTGATAGTGTGTTCTCTGATCACATGCCGGTAATATTTGATGTTGGTTTCTCCAGTGCTGCAGTTAGACCTGTTGCGTCTGCTCGGCGCTGTCGGACCTTTAACCCCTCTGCTGCTGGCCAGTTCTCTGCCACTTTCAATCAGCTCTGTGCCCCCTCTGCGTCCATTTCCATCGGTACGGAGGAGATTAGTTCTTGGTTCCACTCCTCCTGCAGAACTATTCTCGACTCTGTGGCCCCATTAAAATCTTTGCAGCCCAGAGCTAAACCCGAGCCCTGGTTCAGTGACGCAACTCGTACAGCTCGACGGGAGTGTCGCAGAGCTGAGCGAATGTGGAAGAAGGACAGGCTACAGGTTTCATCGCAAATCCTAAAGGACAGCTGGCGAAACTACCAAAATACTGTTAAAGAGTCAAAAAAATATTATCTCTCTAATATAATAGTGTCTAAGCGTCACGATCCACGTGCGTTATTCAAAATTATTGATTCTGTTTTAAATGCCCCACAGCCTGTCTGCCTGGAAGCATCGCCCGAATTGTGCAACGACTTCCTGCACTTCTTTATAAACAAGGTTGTTTCTATTAGGGCTCTTATCTCAGCTCCTGCCTCAGACCCACCTGTTCCGGCCCCTTGCCTGGTGGCATTTGATAAGTTTGTTCCCCTGACGCTGTCGGGTCTAGAGGATGTGGTTACCCATATCAAGCCGTCGGGCTCCCCATGTGATGCTGTCCCTCCTCTTCTTTTTAAAGAGGTCTTCCCGAGCATAGGGCAGTCGGTCCTCGCCATCATAAACAGTAGCTTGTCTTCTGGGGTTGTCCCCGTAAAATTTAAACATGCTGTAGTGCAACCACTACTCAAGAAACCTGGCCTGGACCAGACTGTCCTGGCCAATTTTAGGCCAATCTCCAAGCTGCCATTTATCTCGAAAATCATGGAGAAAGTAGTTTATGCTCAGCTGAAACTCTTCCTGGATGAGCACAACATCCGGGAGGTCTTTCAGTCTGGCTTCAAGGCTATGCATAGCACAGAGTCGGCTTTGCTAAGGGTCTCTAACGACATCCTCCTGGCAAACGACTCCGGTAATTATGTGGTTCTTGTCTTGCTGGACCTATCTGCCGCCTTCGACACTGTGGACCATGGAATATTAATTTCCCGATTACAGCAACAAGTGGGCATCTGTGGCAGTGCCCTGGGGTGGTTCAGGTCCTATCTGGCAGATAGAACCATGCGTGTAAGCCTTGGTGGCTTTAAATCCTCCTCCGCTCCCTTGGCATATGGGGTTCCACAGGGCTCAATTTTAGGGCCCCTGCTTTTCTCCCTTTATCTACTTCCACTGGGCTCAATTTTAAGAAGGCATGGCATCTCCTTTCACGTTTACGCGGATGATAGCCAGTTGTATATGCCACTCAGGAAAGAAGATAATTATTCCCTAAAATCACTTCTGTCTTGTCTTGAGGACATTAAGTCCTGGATGGCCTTAAACTTTCTAGGACAACGAAAAAAAGACAGAAGTGATTTTGTTCAGACCTAATGGCTGCCATGAACCTCCCTATGTTGACTTGGGTCCACTGGTAGTGTTCGTAAAGCCAACAGTTTTAAAAACTAAGGGTTTTAGTTGATGGACGGTGATTTTTGGAAATTAGATAAAATCAAATAGGCGCATTAATTGAACATGGTTAAGTCCAGCTTCTTTCACCTAAGGAAGCTGGCAAAGGTGATTAGCCCTTCATTCTCGAGCTTCTTCCAATAAGCAGCATTTTGAAACAGTAATCCATCGCCTTTTTAAAATTTCATCTCGGCTGGATTAGTACTGTAACCCTGATCACTCTACTATGGAGTCTCAATAAGAGCTGGTTTAAATTGGCTCGTCTTAACAGTGATAGATTTCAGTTTAAAGTCCAAAATGCTGCCGCACGCAATCTTTTAATTCTGTCCGGAACTCGAAAGAGGAGCACATTACGCCAATTTTGGCCTCCCTTCACTGGCTCCCAGTCCACTTTCGAGTTCATTTTAAAATTATTTTATTTGTTTTTAAATCATTGAATGGCCTCGCCCCGCCTTACCTCTCTGAGCTGCTCCACCTATATGCTCCTGCCCGGTGCCTCAGGTCAGCGGATCAGCTGCTCCTTGAGGTACCAAGGTCTAAGCGGAAGCTCAGAGGGGATAGAGCCTTTTCTGTTGCTGCCCCGGCACTCTGGAACACCTTGCCGCTGCAGATCAGACAGGCCCCTTCACTGTCCATCTTTAAATCCTCCCTAAAAACTCGCTTTTATTCACTGGCTTTCAACACTGGCTGAGACTTTGTTCCTGTTTTAGTGCTTTTAATGTCTTTTAATTTTTACTGTTTTTATAGTCCTGTCGTCTTAATGGTTTTAGTAGTTTGTAATAACTTTTTGTTGACTTCCCATGTACAGCACTTTGTGGTAACTGATGTTGTCTAAAAGCGCTTTATAAATAAAGTTATTATTATTATTATTATTACTCAAGTTATGTTAGCTTCTTCCAGAAGCTTCTCCTAGAAACAATGTATGGGAGATTCTGTTATTGGTTTGGGGAACTGTCAATAATGTATTGCTGTAATTAATATGTAAAGAGATTGTAAAGAGACCACCCCTATGTAGTTCGGCCCCTCAAGGTTTGGGGACCTATAAAAGCTAGCCCCCATGAGGTCCTTTGTCGATTTTCTGGAAGAGCGCTTGGGACTGCGTGACCTTTTGGAGTGTGTCGACTTGCACGAGGTTGAAGGGCTTGGCCAGGCAGGTACAAGGATCGAACCTACGGTGGTTTAGGTATCGTATAGAGGAATATTAGTTGTTACAGTGCTTCAGTGTGTTTTTGACTGAACCAGACTGGGGGGAAGTTATAACCGCGTATTTACAAGATGAGTAAAAATGTTTTCACCCAGCAAGTTGTGAATTTGTGGAATTCTCTGCCTCAGAATGCATTCAAAACAGTTAGATAGAGCTCTTAGGCTGCACGGAATCAAGGGATATGTGGAGAAGGCAGGAACGGGGTACTGATTGTGGATGATCAGAATGGCCTACTCCCACACCTATTTTCAATGTTTCTGTCAGACGTTGCTTACGCCATATAATCCCCCAACATTTTCGCCACTTCCAACGGGATCCCACTACTTGTCCCATCTTCCAATCTCCACCCCTTCCCGCTTTCTGCAGCGACTGTTCCCTCCGCAAATCGCTGGTCAACTCGTCCCTTCCCACCCAAACCACTCCCTCCCCAGGTACTTTCCCTTGCAACCGCGTGAGATACAACATCTGTCCCTTTACCTCCACCCTCAACTTCATCCAAGGACCCCGACAGTCTTTCCAGGTGAGGCAGAGGTTCACTTGCACCTCCTCCAACCTCGTCTACTGTATCAGCAGTTCCAGGTGTCAACTCCTGTACATCGGCAAGACGAAGCACAGGCTCGGCGATCGTTTCACTGAACACCTCAGCTCAGTCCGCCTTAACCCACCTGATCTCCCGGTTGCTCAGCACTCTAACTCCCCCTCCCATTCCCAATCTGATCTTCCTGCCCTAGACATTGTTTTGAATTCCAGGGTAATTCAGAACATTGACTTCTCTAACTTCAAGTAGCCCTTGGCTTCATTCTTCCTCCATCCCCTCCCCCTCCCCCTTCCTAGTTCTCCCACTAGTCTTACTGTCTCAGACTACATTCTATCTCTGTCCCACCCCTCCCCTGACATCAGTCTGAAGAAGGGTCTCGACCCAAAACGTCCCCCATTCCTTGCTCCAGAGATGCTGCCGGTCCCACTGAGTTATTTGAGCAATTTGTGTCTAGCCAAGGTTTAAATTAAGGCTGAATGTTCACCCGAAGGCTTAACAAACCATAACATGTTATTTAAACAACTGAACGCAGTGTCTCCAGAATCACAAGCGCTGTTCCCTCAGTGCAATGTTTTTGTTGGCTTCAGAACAATGACTTCTCTAACTTCTGGCAGCAAATGGTCAAAAAAATGGTCAACAAAATAGAGAGAGTACAGAGGAGATTTACTAGAATGTTGCCTGGGTTTCAACAACTAAGTTACAGAGATAGGTTGAATAAGTTAGGTCTTTATTCTCTGGAGCGCAGAAGGTTAAGGGGGGACCTGATAGAGGTCTTTAAAATGATGAGAGGGATAGACAGAGTTGATGTGGACAAGCTTTTCCCTTTGAGAATAGGGAAGATTCAAACAAGAGGACATGACTTCAGAATTAAGGGACAGAAGTTTAGGGGTAATATGAGGGGGAACTTCTTTACGCAGAGAGTGGTGGCGGTGTGGAATGAGCTCCCAGTGGAAGTGGTGGAGGCAGGTTCATTGGTATCATTTAAAAATAAATTGGATAGGCATATGGATGAGAAGGGAATGGAGGGTTATGGTACGAGTGCAGGCAGGTGGGACTAAGGGGAAAAAAAAAAACTTGTTCGGCATGGACTTGTAGGGCCGAGATGGCCTGTTTCCGTGCTGTAATTGTTATATGGTTATATGGTTAAATCAACAACAGATAACAGTGACTGTGAACCAGAGAGAACAGAATGTGACTGTGGTGATATTATAAACGGGCATCTGGGGAAAAGTGGCATGACACATCGTTCCATGAATCTTGTTCATCATCTGGGCAGTAAACCGCCCGAAACAACCACCGCTTCCATGGCCACCAGGTGACGGGGACATCTTTGGGGAACATAGAGCACAGAGTGTAGACCAATCCGGCACAGGAGCGGGCAGTTTGTACACAATGCCAAACTAAAGTGACCTCGTCTGCCCACCAGGGCTGGCCTTAAGCCGATTGGACCAATTGCTTCCAATTGGGCCCCGTACCGAAGCCCAATTGGAAGCAAATGGGCCCCGCGCAGTGCCCAGCTTGGCCCTGCAGATACTGGTTTATACAAAGATAGGCACGAAAAATTGGAGTAACTCAATGGTTCAGGCAACATCTCTGGAGAAAAGGAACGTGACGTTTCGTGTCGTGTCGGCGCTGACGACGTAGAGTGGAGCAAAGATAAGGGTGTGGGGTGACGGAGGGTCGGAGTGAATTACGGGCCCCCGCACAGCAGCGGCCAACTACAGGATCTTTGACAGCGACAGCGGATCCTCCTCCTCCTCCAGCACCTCGCCCACCCGCTAATGGCGATACCACTTTCAAATCAAACCCTCCCACACGCCGAGGCCAGGAGGAGCGAGCGAGGGAGGGGGAGGCCCCCTTTCGCCGTCTGAGGCACCTGCACCACTCGGCCCCGCACCTTGCTGGAGGAGGGGAAATCCCAACGGCGTCCCCCATTGGCGGCGAAGGTGGACAGAGGCGGCCATGTCTGATGAGCGCTGACCTTCCTTCCTCCCCACCTCCCCTCTCTCTCTCTCTCTCTCTCTTACGCCCCCCTTATCCTGAGACCCCTCCTCTCCACTAATCCCCATTCCCGCCTATTCAGTCCTCATTGACATCCCCTGTGCTCCCCTACCATCTCACCCCACCCCCCACATCTATTCATCCTGCACTGATCTCCCTATTCACCTCGCATTGATTCTCCTGCCCCCCCCCCCCCCCCCCCCCCCAATCCATCCTACACTGGTCCCCCAATTCATCCTGTACTCACCCCCTTTCCCATCCATCCTGCACTGCCACCCTCCATTCATCCTAAACTGATCCCCTCATTCATCCTATACTGATCCCCCCCGAAATCCATCCTGTACCGATTCCCTAATTCATTTTTTACTGGCTGGCAACAGGGGAAAAAAGTGAAGTGAGAGCCCTGTGGAGTAATCTACTCTCGGCTCGGGTAGATCTACCCCGGGTGAAGGGGGGAGAGAGGGGTGGAGAGAGTGTAGAGTGGTGGAGGGGGAAGAAAGGGGTAGACGGGGAGTGGGGTGTGAGGGGGAATGGAGAAGTGGAGAGGGGGAGGTCCCTCACAGTCCCAGGGCAGCGCTCCCGCCCCTCCAGTCGCCGTGCTTCACGCGCGCAGCCCCGGCTCTACCCCTCTCTCTTTTTTCCCTTCTTTCTCTCCTTCTCTCCCTCCCTTCTTTCTCTCCTTCCTCTCTCTCTTTTCTTTCTGTCGTTCCTCCCTTCTCTTCTTCCCTCCCCCACACACACACACACATAATGCACAGACAACTAACACACACACGCACACACACACACCCACACAACTAAGTTAGTATGGGGTAGAAGCCCAAAGGGTAGGATGGGGCTGAAGACCAAAATTTAATGCCTGGACTGGTTTTTCGCCAATTGTTATTGGCTTGCCAGGTTCTAGTTCATTAAATTACTTTTTTTTCATTTCAGTCACTAAAACAAGTGGTATTGTAACTATGTAATTTTCAGAGGTGATCTACACATTTTGTTTGTTACTTGTAGGTTTACATGCATGCAATTTTATATTAAATTGTAGTTTGATCTGTTTGGTCCATTAACTAACAGGCACTTTTTAAGTGCACATTTTCATTACTTTCCATTCCACCATGGAGATTATTTGTATTTCTATGATTCTATAGATCTTGGCTGGGAACCTGGGGCTCACCAAAATTGTTCACAATTGGGCACAATTGGGCCCCGCACCTCCTAAGGCCAGCCCTGCTGCCCACGCATAGGCTGTTTCCCACTCTGTTAAGTGACAGTAGACGTGTTGTTTTATCTTGCCCCATCACTTCCCTTAACGTTCCAGTCACATAAAACTCACTGCTTATGCAAACGTGCTTCAGAAATCACCTTGAATCTTTCCATATTCACCTTAAAGCTGTACCGTACTATTTTTCAGTTACACGCTGTGAAAATGTTTGTGACTGCCTCACACCCTATATTTCGCAGTTTTATATTCTTGTATCAGGTCCCCAATCTGTCTCTGTCGTTCTGGAGAAAACTAGCCAACTTTGTCAAATCCCTTCTTATATATAATACTCTTTAAATCTTCTGCATCCTTTACAGACCCGCAATCACTTTCAGTACTAATGCGACCATAACTGCGCACAAAACGCCAAATGTGGTCTGACCAGACTTCTACAGCTGCATCGTGACCTCCCGCTTTTTATACACAGCACACCGATCGCCGAAGGCAAGGAATCCTTCTTTAGCACCGTGTGTATGGTTTTGCTACTTTCAAGGAGCATTGGATGTGCACCACCAGACGACTCTGTACATCAACGATCCTCAGCCCTTTATTACGCACCTCCTCATTACATTTGATATCCCAAAGTGAAACATTTCATACTTGTCGGGATTAAACAGCATTATCTGCCCATTTACCAACCGGTATTCTGATCAATACCTTGTCAAACTTCCTCACTATCATAACTTCTTTAAATGTTGTATCTCTGCAAACTTACGAAGGAGCACATCTATATTTTGGTCCAATTTATTTATTTATATCACTAGCAACGCAGATTCAGAACTGATCGTTGCAGCACACATGTGGTCGCAGACGGTCAGTCTGAAACACGCAACTCAACATGACATTTTCTCATCCATGTCCTACCCAATTTTGGACACATTTGCATAGATCACAGGGGTGTTAATTTCCCAGATCAGTCCACCACCAGGGACCTTGTCGAAAACTTTACCAAAGTCCATGTCGCCGACATGCACTGCCATATTCTCAACAATAAGTTCATCACTCTCACAAAAAAAAAACTCAGTCAGGTTTGTTGGGCTTCAGTCTACAATGTTGACAATCCCTCACAGGTCTGTACTTTGCAACACGTGAATATACCTAAAAAATATTCCTACCGCAGATGAAAGGCTAACCGGCCAAATATGGTTTAGGTTGCTTTCTCCTGCCCTTCTTGTGTTGTGGAACATCATCGGTTATTCTCCGGTTCTCTGGCATCTCGCCTGTGGCTAAAAGGGATTAAAAATATTGCTTTTGGAGGAACAGCACCTCATATTCTGCTTGGGGAATCTGCATCCTGGGGGCATGAACATTGAATTCTCCCAATTTTGATAGTCCTCGCTGTCTCCTCCCCTTCCTCAGCCCTCCTGCTGTCTCCTCCCATCACCCAGCATTCTGGCTCCTCATTTCTCCTTTCTTCTCCCCGCCCCCCCACCCCCGACCAGTCTGAAGAAGGGTTTCGGCCTGAAACATTGCCTATTTCCTTCCCTCCATAGATGCTGCTGCACCCCCTGAGTTTCTCCAGCTTTTTTGTGTACCGTAAAAAATATTGCTGTTGTCCGCACCATTTTCATCTCCTATCTCTCTCAATAACATTGTATATATCACATCATGGGCTGGGGACGTGCATCTTAATACTCTTCAACAGTTCCAGCACCTCCTTGAATTTATAAAGTTCTAGATTAAATATCAGACTGTCATTCCCTGACCCTGCAATCCTCCATGTCATTTGCCTTGGTGTATATCGATGCAAGGTATATGTTTATTATCTCACCCACTAAACCTGGCTCCATTTATAACCATATAACAATTACAGCACAGGAACAGGCCATCTCAGCCCTTCTAGTCCATGCCAAACACTTATTCTCCCCTAGCCCCATCTACCTGCACTCAGACCATAACCCTCCATTCCTTTCCCATCCATAAACCTATCCAATATATTTTTAAATGATCAAATTGAACCTGCCTCCACCACTTCCACTGGAAGCTCATTCCACACAGCTACCACTCTCTGAGTAAATAAGTTCCCCCTCGTATTACTTAGTTGCTGAAACCCAGGCAACATTCTAGTAAATCTCCTCTGTACTCGCTCTATTTTGTTAACATCCTTCCTATAATTAGGCAACCAAAATTGTACATCATACTCCAGAATCGGCCTTGTACTATTTTACCATTACATACCAACTTCTATACTCAATGCTCTGATTTCTTATCCACATTTCACCCTCTCCTGCATTTTCTTCTTTTTTATATATTCAAAACATGCCATGGACATATCTTTAATCATCGCCAAAGACATTCCATGACCCTTTAGTGCCACTATTCCCTGTTTAATTTAGCTTCTGTTTGCTGTATATTCCTCAAGGGCAATGTCCGATTAGAGCTTCCTAATCAATGCATATTAATCATTTTACTTGTTCACGAAATTAGTATCATCATGAATCCCTAACTTTGCTTTCCTTGTCTTCCTCACAGGACATGATGGTCATATCTTCTTATGTCAGATGTAGACTTACCCGATAACCACTGCTCTCAATTACGCTCCCCCGCTTATTCCTATCAATGCTGCTGTCAGCTACCCCATTTAGCATTGTCCACGAGGTTATTTAGCTTATCCTTATCCATAACTATCGGGGAGATTAATGAGTCTGTGTCACTGTTCCCAAAATGCTCTTCTACTGAAACACCATTTACTTGGACAAGGTGATTTCCAATACAAGTCTTACCCTGGCTGGACACTCCACATACTGTGTGTTCCAGTGTCTGGCAGAAAGCCAAGGCAAAACATACAAGGAACCTTAAAGTTCTCTCAAAATGGAGTACTGAGCGTTTAATTCATAAATGGCGAAATGTGTTAAATAAAACAGCAAGAGCTAACTGAGTGCATTTAGTGTTGCTGGCAACCTCTTAGTTTGTTGAAGAAAGAGCAGGAATATAGCTGACGGCTTGCTGTTAGTGCATTTAAGCAGGCCCGTACGAAGCTTTTCCAAAAGGGGGGTGGCATATAACCATATAACCATCTAACAATTACAACACAGAAACAGGCCATCTCGGCCCTACAAGTCCGTGCCGAACAACTTTTTTCCCTTAGTCCCACCTGCCTGCACTCATACCATAACCCTCCATTCCCTTCTCATCCATATGCCTACCCAATTTATTTTTAAATGATACCAATGAACCTGTCGACACCACTTCCACTGGAAGCTCATTCCACACCGCTACCACTCTCTGAGTAAAGAAGTTCCTCCTCATGTTACCCCTAAACTTCTGTCCCTAAATTTTGAAGTAATGTCCTCTTGTTTGAATCTTCCCTATTCTCAAAGGGAAAAGCTTGTCCACATCAACTCTGTCTATCCCTCTCATCATTTTAAAGACCTCGTCAAGTCCCCCCTTAACCTTCTGCGCTCCAGAGAATAAAGACCTAACTTATTCAACCTATCTCTGTAACTTAGTTGTTGAAACCCAGGCAACATTCTAGTAAATCGCCTCTGTACTCTCTCTATTTTGTTGACATCCTTCCTACAATTGGGCGACCAAAACTGAAATGACAGGGTTAGAAAAAATTTAACGTGAAATAATGTGCGTGACATCACAAGCGCGAAGTCCCTCGATGCCGGTATCCTGGGCCCGCTTAAGGGCCCTGGAAACTCAGGTGATTTAGATTCTCTCTGATGCATTCTGAGCCTTATTTTGGAGCATTTTTGCACCAAATTTATGGCCAATATTTCAGAAATTAACAGACAGGTAGCTTTTTCACACAAAGGATGGTGGGTGTATGGAACAAGCTGCCAGAGGAGGTAGTTAATGCTGGGACTATCCTAATGTTTAAGAGACATTTGGACACGTACATGAATAGGACAGGTTTAGATGGATATGGCCCAAACGCGTGTGAGTGAGACGAGTATAAATGGGACATGTTGGTCGAAGTGGGCAAGTTGGGCAGGAGGGCCTGTTTCCACACTGCATCATTCTATGACTAAAAAGTTAAGAAGAAAAATGCATGTAGATAAGTAGAGCAGATTTGAAAGAGGATTGAAATGTACAGGTAGAGAGGCTTATGGGTGGAAAGGAAAGGAGGGGGGGAGGGTGGGCTTGGGCAGATGGGTGAAGGGAAAATAGACACAAAGTGCTGGATAACTCAGTGGGTCAGGCAGCATCTGTAGAGAACATGGATCGGTGACGTTTCCGAGTGCTGGAGTAACTCAGTGGGTCAGGCAGCATCTGTAGAGAACATGGATAGGTGATGTTTCACAGAGTGCTGGAGTAATTCAGCATCTGTGGAGAAAAGGTATAGATTATGGTACCCGGAGCCGAAGCAAAGAAGTCGAAGCCAAAGAACGGAATGGAAACGAGGCCGAAATGCCAATAAACCGAAAGAGTCCGAAGACGAAATGCCTACTAACCGAAAGGATGCTGGAGGATGAAGTGTAAGCACAGATTGACTGCATCATCCCCAGATCTATTGCCCAATATGCAAACTGCAGAGAGTCCAGCAGATTGTGATATTTTTCAGCTTGGCCAGCACAAGCCTTTTCAAGGGTCTTCATGACTACACAGGTCAGTGTGACAGGCCTGTAGTCATTAAGACAAGTAATCATTTCCTTTTTGGGTACAGGGACAATAGTGGAGACTTTTAAGTAGACAGGGACAGTACGTGTTTGCAGGGACTGGTTAAAATTATTAATTGAGTGTGAAGTGGTGAATGGGAAGGAGAGGGTGCAGGTCCATTATTTGCAAACTGGGGTCTAGCCATGTATGTTGGAGAAGGGTTAGCAGGGTTACGTTTCTGTTTTTCAAACCTGCAGTAAAACTCATTTAGGTCGCTTCCGGTTTGAAGCAGATGGAGTAGACGTACTAAGCGAATGCTCCGGTAATCTTATCATTTTCATAACATTCCACCCTCTAACTTTTACACCAGAACAAAGTCAGCTTTTCTTCACTTGTCTGACATTTCTTTAGAGTAAATGTTGCCGTCTCTCTAATGGGCTTCGAAGGGTACAAGGTCGAGCAAAAAGGAGGACGCTGACGTTAGCGATGTAGACGCACTAAGCAAGTATAATCTTATAATTTTCACAACATTTCGCCCTCTAACTCGGAACAAAGTCAGCTTTTCTTTACTTGTCTGACATTTCTAAGTGTTGCCGTCTCTCTAAATGGCTTCGAAGGGTACAAGGTCGAGCAAAAAGGAAGATGTTGACGTTAGCTTGGAGGCTATTACCACACTGCTTGAGCAACACCGTGAGGCACTGGCCACCAAGTTTAGAACTTTGTTTGGTCGGCTCGACTCAAAGCTAGACCAAATAAAGCTTACATTGGAGGATCATGATCAACGTGTCTCGTCCCTGGAACTTTATGCAGAGGATCTTGATCAGCGAGTCATTGAACTTGAGAACATTTGTTCCACTCTGAGTGGTGACAATACTAAGCTAAAGGCTAAAGTGGCAGACTTGGAGGGCCGAAGTCAGCGACAAAACATACGCATCCTCGGTCTACTGGTGGGAATCCACTGAAAGCGGATGGCCCACTGAGTTTTTTTCAAGTTTGCTGCGAGAGGTATTCGGAAGCGAGACGTTGACATCCCCTCCAGAGGTCGACAGAGCCCATCGCCTTCTAAAAGCTAAACCTGCCCCCGGCCAGAGACCGCGACCAGTCATTCTCCGCCTGCATCGGTACCAGACAAAGGATCTCCTCATCAGATAGGCAAGGCGGAGAGGAAATCTCGAATTTTGCGGCCAACCAATTCGGATTGTGGAGGATTACAGCCCTGAAGTTCAGAGCCAGCGTGCAGAGTACAGAGACGTCATGGCAGAACTTTACAAACTGGGACTAAAGCCTGCTCTGCTATATCCAGCTCGACTACGTCTCACGTTGTTCGGTGGAGCCAGAAAGTGGATAAACTCAGCCGAGGAGGCGCAGAAATACATCGACAGCCTCCCTAGGTCATCTAAACCCCCATAATGACTCTGTTTAGGGGCTTTGAACCCACTGGATGAGAGATAACACTGTATAGTTCTACCTACTGGCACGAAATGCAGCATGTCAGCTAACGTCTGTGGTTTGTTTACATGGCTGAACGTGCTTATTCATCTGGGTGTGCTGCTTCTTGTGATAAGATGATTATACAAAATGGCTACAGCCAAATATCACTATATGTGCACTGTAAATTAGAAATGATTTCCAGCTGGATTTTTGTGTGCTGTTACCACATGTGGCCTGGCCCTATATCTGTATGTTGTTGTGTTTTGACTTCGGCTCTTTAAAAGCTTTATGGGCCAATAAGTAACTTTCAAGCTACAATCATATTTTCAAGGACATGTTAACCCATGTGAGTTTTCGGTTACATTTAACCATTTAGTTTACTGTTGACACAGTTCAGGGTTTGCACTGTTCAGCTATTACAAAGTTTTTTTGGGGGCTCTTTAGATAAGCCAAAATGTTATCATAGAGGTGCTTAAATGAATTTTCTAGTATACTATACTGGAGAAATAGTTTAACATTAGACAGGAAGATTCGATTTGTGAAATGTTTGTTTGGAAGAGCTTGCTGCTTCTTTTTATAGCAGCTTTCTTGGGGGGGGGGGGGGTTATGTCACTGCCAGTAACATTTTAACAATTTATATAAACACACCATTGCACACTAGTCATTTTCAACCAGCACTGACCCGTTGCTTCGTATTCAGCCGGCCATTTGGTTCATTGTATTTACATTACAACTTAATGTTTTTCTTTATTATACATGGATAGACACATAAAGCTAGTAAGCTGGAATGTCAAAGGTTTAAACCATACTGTCAAAAGAAGAAAGTTTTTTTGCATCTTAAAGAACTCAAAACAGAAATAGCCTTCATGCAAGAAACTCATATCTGTTGCTCAGACAATAGCCGTCTCTTGTCAGGTTCCGTGGGGCTGGGGTTCCACTCTTCCTTTCAGGCTAAAGCCAGAGGAGTTTCAATCCTTATCAGCCAGAATATTTCTTTCGAGCTACACAATGTGATCTCTGGCAAGTTTGGTCGGTATGTAATTGTAACTGGAAAGTTATATAATACACTGGTAGCATTTGTCAACGTGTGTGCCCCTAATGTAGACGATATAAGTTTTTTTGAGCGGCTATTTTCATTACTTCCAGACCTGAACACATACTCTCTTATACTCGGTAGGGATTTCAATTGTTGTTTAGATCCTCTTTTAGACCGATCCTCTACTAACCCCAGTACTGTAAGTAAATCAGCTTGTTTCATCCAAGCCTTTCTTTCCCAGTACGGTGTCTGCGAAGAGTGGCGCTCTTTACATCCACAAGATAAGGAATGCTCATTTTTCTCACATGTCCATCGTACGTATTCTAGAATTGACTATTTCTTTCTTGACAACCAACTGGCACCCCTGGTTCATTCCTGTGACTATGAGAGTATTGTCATTTCTGACCATGCACCTATTGCTCTGGCCTTGTCCCTTCCAGATCTCCCTCAAAAGAGTAGGCAGTGACGATTCAATTCAACTTTACTCTCGGATGATAACTTTTTTTTTCCACTAATATATCCCCTGAAATCTCTAGCCTGATCGTATGGGATGCCCTTAAGGCTTACCTTAGTGGGGAGATCATATCATACACTGCTCAATGAAGCGAAAATCCAATAAAGAGCGTTCAGATCTTGCTCATCAAATTAGAGAAATTGACAAGCAAAATGCGCAAACTCAAAATCCAACTATTTATAAAAGACGATAGGAACTCAAAACCAAATGTGACCTACTCACTCAATTAAACACATACTTTAAAAAAATAAAGCCATGTTTTATACATACGGAGATAAAATTGACAAATTACTTGCAAATCAACTTAAAGGTGCAAAAGCGAGAACATATTTCTAAAATTTGCATGCCTTCAGATCACTTGCAAATTAATAACGCTTTCAGAGACTTTTATTCCCAGCTTTATACTTCAGAATCTCAACCGGATCATAAGGTAATGCATGACTTTCTGAGCAGTCTAAATATTCCCAAACTCTCATTAGATTTTAGGGAAAGATTGGATGAACCCATATCACAGGCAGAAATAGCTTCAGCTATTTCCTCAATGCAATTAGGCAAATGTCCGGGCCCAGACGGCTTTTCGGCAGAATTTTTTTTAAAGTTCTCTCTACTCCTTTCCCCACAGTTGTGTTCCGTTCTATCAGAATCCTACAGACAAGGCTCTCTTCCTCCATCCTTTGCCGAAGCCTGTATTACTCTTATCGCCAAAATAGGTAAAGACCCAACTGAATGCGCCTCCTGTAGACCCGTCTCGCTTCTAAACACGGATATAACCATATAACCATATAACAATTACAGCACGGAAACAGGCCATCTCGACCCTTCTAGTCCGTGCCGAACACATAATCTCCCCTAGTCCCATATACCTGCGCTCAGACCATAACCCTCCATTCCCTTCCCATCCATATAACTATCCTTAGCTAAGGTTGATTTTACTTCGGAGTCACGTGAGTGACTTCGTGAAGAACCCCGCTTATGACGCATGCGTGTCATATCGCTACACGCATTGTGCGAGTCAGACATGGGAGAGGAACTGAGAAATGGGAAAGGGGTAGCAACATTTATAGGGGTGTATTATAGACCGCCAAATGGGGAGCGAGAATTGGAAGAACAAATATGTAAGGAGATTGCAGATATTAGTAGTAAGCACAAGGTAGTGATTGTGGGAGATTTCAATTTTCCACACATAGACTGGGAAACACATTCTGTAAATGGGCTGGATGGTTTGGAGTTTGTAAAATGTGTGCAGGATAGTTTTTTGCAACAATACATAGAAGTACCTATTAGAGAAGGGGCGGTACTGGACCTCCTGTTAGGAAATGAGATGGGTCAGGTGGCAGAGGTATGCGTTGCGGAACAGTTCGGGTCCAGTGATCACAATACCATTAGTTTCAATATATTTATGGAGAGGGACAAAACTGGACCTAGGGTTGAGATTTTTGATTGGAGAAAGGCTAACTTTGAGGAGATGCGAAAGGATTTAAAAGGAGTAAATTGGGACAGTTTGTTTTATGGGAAAGATGTGGAAGAGAAATGGAGTACATTTAAAGGTGAAATTTTAAGAGTACAGAATCTTTATGTCCCTGTTCGGTTGAAAGGAAATCGTAAAAATTGTAAAGAGCCATGGTTTTCAAGGGAAATTGGACACTTGGTTCGGAAAAAGAGGGAGATCTACAATAATTATAGGCAGCATGGAGTAAATGAGGTGCTTGAGGAGTATAAAGAATGTAAAAAGAATCTTAAGAAAGAAATTAGAAAAGCTAAAAGAAGATATGAGGTTGCTTTGGCAAGTAAGGTAAAAGTAAATCCGAAGGGTTTCTACCGCTATATTAATAGCAAAAGGATAACGAGGGATAAAATTGGTCCATTAGAGAGTCAGAGTGGACAACTATCTGCAGAGCCAAAAGAGATGGGGGAGATATTGAACAGTTTCTTTTCTTCGGTATTCACCAAGGAGAAGGATATTGAATTATGTGAGGTAAGGGAAACAAGTAGAGTAGCTATGGAAACTATGAGGATCAAAGAAGAGGAAGTACTGACACTTTTGAGAAATATAAAAGTGGATAAGTCTCCAGGTCCGGACAGGATATTCCCTAGGACATTGAGGGAAGTTAGTGTAGAAATAGCAGGGGCTATGGCAGAAATATTTCAAATGTCATTAGAAACGGGAATAGTGCCGGAGGATTGGCGTACTGCGCATGTTGTTCCATTGTTTAAAAAGGGGTCTAAGAGTAAACCTAGCAATTATAGACCTGTTAGTTTGACGTCAGTGTTGGGCAAATTAATGGAAAGAATACTTAGAGATAATATATATAAGCATCTGGATAAACAGGGTCTGATTAGGAACAGTCAACATGGATTTGTGCCTGGAAGGTCTTGTTTAACTAATCTTCTTGAATTTTTTGAAGATGTTACACGGGAAATTGATGAGGGTAACGCAGTGGATGTTGTGTATATGGACTTCAGTAAGGCCTTTGACAAGGTTCCTCATGGAAGGTTGGTTAAGAAGGTTCAATGGTTGGGTATTAATGGTGGAGTAGCAATATGGATTCAACAGTGGCTGAATGGGAGATGCCAGAGAGTAATGGTGGATGGTTGTTTGTCAGGTTGGAGGCCAGTGATGAGTGGGGTGCCACAGGGATCTGTGTTGGGTCCACTGTTGTTTGTCATGTACATCAATGATCTGGATGATGGTGTGGTAAATTGGATTAGTAAGTATGCAGATGATACTAAGATAGGTGGGGTTGCGGGTAATGAAGTAGAGTTTCAAAGTCTACAGAGAGATTTATGCCAGTTGGAAGAGTGGGCTGAAAGATGGCAGATGGAGTTTAATGCTGATAAGTGTGAGGTGCTACATCTTGGCAGGACAAATCAAAATAGGACGTACATGGTAAATGGTAGGGAATTGAAGAATGTAGGTGAACAGAGGGATCTGGGAATAACTGTGCACAGTTCCCTGAATGTGGAATCTCATGTAGATAGGGTGGTAAAGAAAGCTTTTGGTGTGCTGGCCTTTATAAATCAGAACATTGAGTATAGAAGTTGGGATGTAATGTTTAAATTGTACAAGGCATTGGTGAGGCCAATTCTGGAGTATGGTGTACAATTTTGGTCGCCTAATTATAGGAAGGATGTCAACAAAATAGAGAGGGTACAGAGGAGATTTACTATAATGTTGCCTGGGTTTCAGCAACTAAGTTACAGAGAAAGGTTGAACAAGTTAGGGCTTTATTCTTTGGAGCGCAGAAGGTTAAGGGGGGACTTGATAGAGGTTTTTAAAATGATGAGAGGGATAGACAGAGTTGACGTGGAAAAGCTTTTCCCACTGAGAGCAGGGAAGATTCAAACAAGGGGACATGACATGAGAATTAAGGGACTGAAGTTTAGGGGTAACATGAGGGGGAACTTCTTTACTCAGAGAGTGGTAGCTGTGTGGAATGAGCTTCCAGTGAAGGTGGTGGAGGCAGGTTCGTTTTTATCATTTAAAAATAAATTGGATAGTTATATGGATGGGAAGGGAATGGAGGGTTATGGTCTGAGCGCAGGTATATGGGACTAGGGGAGATTATGTGTTCAGCACGGACTAGAAGGGTCGAGATAAATAATAATAATAAAATAATAATAATAATTATAATAATAATATAATAATCTTATTTATATAGCACATTTTCAGTCAACTTGCATTGACCCCAAAGTGCTTCACATAATTACATTACATTACACACAGGCAAAGGTGGGTGAAGTGTCTTGCCCCAAGGACACAACGACAGTATGCACTCCAAGCGGGATTCGAACCGGCTACCTTCCGGTCGCCAGCCGAACACTTAGCCCATTGTGCCATCTGTCGCCCCAGATGGCCTGTTTCCGTGCTGTAATTGTTATATGGTTATTATATGGTTATAGGACGTCTCCCTAGAGGTAAATGGAAAGAAGCAGGTAAGAGACTGCAAAATATTTCCCACTTACCTTGCAGGTAGGAAACTGCAGGATGAAGAATCTGCGGGAAAGCTGGAGGGGAGAACCGCGGAGACAGCGGGCAGCCAGCAACATCACCAGCAGCCGACGGCACGCGAATCCTCCGGAGAGGAAACAGCTGTGCCTGACGTCGCTCCCCGCACCGGCAAGATTCACTGCTGCCGGGCGGGAAGCGAAGCAACACGTCCCGGGTTTCCAGACTCAGGCGAATCTGGGTTGGATGCAGTCGCTAGCGGCATCGGAGCCGATTGAAGCGGCTGGAGGACCGGGGCGAGCGACCAGTACCGTGAGTACGGGGTTGGTCAGAGGGGTTGAAGCCCTACGAGCAGCCGCGGGTGGCCTATGCTTGGGGCATTTTCTGCAGGTTTATACCGCTGCAGACGACCACGAGGGACCAGTGCTGTAAGCACCAGTGTCGGTCCCAGCGGCTAGAACGAGCAGCTGGGAGCGGCCAGTGCTGGGGGCATTGGTGCTCGTTTTAACGGCTGCAGAAGACCGCGAGGGACCAGTGCTGTAAGCACGAGTGTCGGTCCCAGCGGCTAGAACGAGCAGCCGGGAGCGGCCAGTGGTGGGGGCATTGGTGCTGGGTTTAACGGCTGCAGAAGACCGTGAGGGACCAGTGCTGTAAGCACCAGTGTCGGTCCCAGCGGCGAGAGCTAGCAGCCAGGAGCGGCCAGTGTGCTGAGGGCATTGGTGCTGGTTTGACCGGCTGCAGAACAACCACGAGGGACCAGTGCATGAGCACCAGGGGCGGTTCCAGTGGTTGGAATTAACAGGTTTGTTGCACTGCATTCTGAATTTCTAGGAATGGACAGAGTAACGCGAAGGAGGCTGCGGAGAAGGTGCAGGAAGTAAGTCAGGAGTCTCGGATGGAGAGCTGTGCCTGACTTATTCCCGCGCTGGCAAAATCAACTTCTCGGCCGGGCGGGAAGGCAAAGAGAAAACTACATTACTGTGAAAGTGATGGGGATTTGGAGCAGTCACTGGATAAAACCTACCAGTACCGGAGCAGGGAGCTCGAAAGCCGGTACGAGTGGCTGCAGGATGATCAGCCGCCAGCAGGTGCCCGTGAGTACTGGGACCGCAAGGAGTGGCATAATTATATCGGGCGGCCAAAAGCGACCAGTGCCCGTAGGCATGGGGATCGGCCTGCGGGAAATACCGCATGCGACTAGTGCCCGAGTGCACCAAGGTCGGCAGGAGCGGTCCGATATATTAAGCACCCGCGATCGACTAGTGCCCGAGAGCATGTAAGTCTGCTGGAGCGGTTGCTGGAGGAAATTCTCCACAGTGGCAGGCTCCGGGATATGGAGGATAGCCACAGTGGGCAAAAAATATAAGTCCCACAGCAGTTTCCCATAAGGGCTGCATGAAATATCAGACGCCTCTGAGGAGGGTATTGAAGGTCTGACTGGGTCAGAATCTGAGAGGTGATGGAGCCACCTTCCCCTATTGAAGGGGAGAAAAACAAGTTGCTGGACATGGTGGGCCAGTACTTTCCAACAAGAACAAACTGGGAAGGATCTCAAGGCCAGGAGGACTGCCAGTGTTAATAAAGACATCACTGCGAAAGTGATGTGGAGAAACAGCCTCCGGATAATACTTACCTATACCGGAGTGAGGATGAGCAGCTGCAAGATATAGCGCAGCCAGCAGCGGCCACTTTTGTGGAGCTGGGAAACCGGTACGAGTGGCTGCAGCAGGTTGGGCCGTCAGCGACAGGTGCCGGGGAGTACCGGGACTGCAAGAAACGGCACGACCAGTGCCTGTAGGCATGGGGACCGGCTACGGCAAAACCGTGGCACGAAGGTCGGCAGGAGCGGTTGGATAAATTTAAACACCCGCGATTGACTAGTGCCCGAGAGCACGTAAGTCGGCTGGAGCGGTTGTTGGAGGAACTTTCTCCAGAATGACAGGCTCCAGGATATGCACGATAGCCACAGTGGCAAAGGTGTAAGTCCCTCAGCAGATTACCATAAAGGGCTGCTTGACATTTCATCCTCCTCAGAAGAGGGTGTTGAAGGGCTGCTTGTGTTAGATTCTGAACTAGAGATGGAGCCACATTCGCATATGGAGGACGAGAAAACCAAGTTGCTGGACATGTTGGGTAATACTTTAAGCAAGAACAGGCTGGCAAAGATCTAGACGCCAGACGCACATCACCTGCAAGCAAATACCTTTGCTGAGGTGTTGGCAAAACATTTACCTCCAGGAAATTGTGGGGCTCTGAATGTGGCCAGTGTTAACAGTATTTGGAGACACGTTGGTCAGGTATCAGGAGTCAGGATAAAAAATTCAAAACGCTCGGAAAGGTCTCTCGGCGGGCATAACAGCCTTGGCCCGTACGCTGGAGAACATAGACATGACGAATGACCATATAGATGCTTTAGCGTTTTTTCCAACGTTCAATTTGAACTTAATAATATTAGGAAGGGGGCTATTCAGCCAGCTCTGGATCCAGTTTGCAATCCTGTGCAAGCAAAAGCTATAAAACCCCAAACCCTGTTGTTTGTGGGTGACCTGTCGACACAGGTCAAAGATTTGAAGAGGAGGCCAAGACTTTGGGGGCCTAATCAGAGCGGCCATAGGATATCTTGGCAAACGATATCAACCTTGTGGGCCTCCTAATAAAGATAGTACTTATTCTTATAGTACGAGAAATTGGAGAGAGGCCAGAGGTAACCAGCAGCAGCGTCCTTTTTTAGGGGTTGGCCCGGGACGCCCACTGTGGAAGATGCGCAAGCATCCACTTCAACATCTACCCTACCCTCAACCTCACGGCCCTCCGCAACCACGGTTGAAACCAAGAAAGTAACTAAATTTCCACCGATAACCATGGAGGTAGGTGGGTCTGTGCCTCCAGAATTAATAAGGAGCACGGAAGTTGGAGGGAGGTTGTAATTTCATTTGGAAGCATGGTGTAATATAACTATGTAGAGATATATCCTTAGCAGTATTAAGGGATATCTGATAGAGTTTATACTCATACGAAACCCTCCAGTACAACATACACCGGACAGAATATACATACTTATCAAATTAGAACGAGCTAAAGCTCACATAGAACAACAGGAATTTGTCTCAAACATATTTATTAGACATAAGAGACATGGGGGTTGCCGTATTATTATTGAATTATCAACGTTTAACAATTTTGTGCAATATGTTCATTTTAAAATGGATATTTTTAGCACTGCTACAGAGTTAGTTTAGCGGGCTACTGTATGGCAAGTATTGATCTTCAGGATGCTTACTATACGGTACCCATCAGAGGTGAACACAGGCGGGTTTTGAAATTTAACGGATGGGATAGCCTTGACAATACAAGGCGCTACCAAACAGGCTAACGTCAGCTCCTACATTATTTACACAAATTCTTAAACCAGCCTTGGCATTGCTTAGACAGCAAAATCTAACTGAAAAGTATCATTTATCTCTGAAAGCAACGCCTTTATGGCTATACTTTCAGTTGGCACGAGAGTTATATATTAATACATCATCAGCGAACTGAGTTAAGGACATGTCCTACTGATGTTACTTTCAGCAACTGTCTTCGACCTTCAAACTTGAGGGCACTCACTTGAAAAACCTTGAGCTGGATCGACTGTCAACAATGGAATAGTGCTAGAAGTGCATTGTTGAGTTATTTATGGCAAGGCACAGAAAGACAGGCTGTGGACGCACATCCTCTAGTAGTAAAACTGTTATGAGGCATCTTTAACACCACCCACCAACGTCTAGATACAGCCAAATCTGGGATGTGAGTGTGGTCCTAACCATGCTAGGGATTGGTCGCCGGCTACAGTTTTAACTCTGAACCAACTCACTATGAAAATGGTAATGCTAATGGCGCTGGTCACAGTGCAAAGGGTCCAGTCATTGCAGAAATTAAGATTGGATAGCTTGACTGTGGTGACAGGAAGTTTGATATTTGGGATCCAGGACCTTATTAAGCAAAATAGACCAGGATCAGCGGGTCAGGTCATAGAAGTCATAGCCTATCCGCAGGACGAATGCCTCTGTGTAGTGAAACACATTGTGTTATATATTGACAGAACAAAGGCTATCAGAGGCAATGAAAAGGCTCTTTTGATTAGCCATAAGAAGCCGTACCATAGAGTCTCGGCTCAGACCATTTCGCGTGGCTGAGATATGGCTTAATAAAGGCGGGAGTGGACACTATGTATTCAAATCTCACTCCACCAGGGCTGCAGCTACATCGGCAGCTAATCACCTCGAGGTATCGATGGACCAAATCCTCAGGATTGCAGGATGGTCATCAGAGAGAAAACGTTTCAGAGATTTTACAACAAACCAGTTAGGAATGAAGAAACGTTTTCGCGAGGAAAAAATTTTGTTCTATATAATTTATACCTGAAGCTTACAAGGTTTATGATTTTATTTAATAATATTATTTATCATTTACGTTTAAAAATTGGTATGAATGTATTTCTTGAATATCAGTAACAATTTCTCCCAAACTACCAAGGCAGTTGTGAAGCATGGACTCGCTCCACGGCATGATGTCACAGAGCTTTGAAATCTTCACGAAGTCACTCACGTGACTCCGAAGTAAAATAGTAAGATTAAACGAGAACTTACCAGTTTGAAGTTTGATCTTTATTTTATGAGGAGGAACGTTGAGGGAATACGTGCCCTCCGCTCCCACCCTCATATGGTCATATCTGAAACTGGTATCTCTTTAATAATCTTACTATCTTAGGTCATTATAGTGTATCTGTGACCTCACACCGCTGCTTTGAAGGATGACACGCATGCGTCGTAAGCGGGGTTCTTCACGTATTCCCTCAACGTTCCTCCTCATAAAATAAAGATCAAACTTCAAACTGGTAAGTTCTCGTATAATCTTACTATTTTAGTTAAGGTTCTAGGACGTAGACTAGAGAATGCCCTCCTTACTGTTATATCTGAGGACCAAACTGGCTTTGTTAAGAACAGACATTCCTTCTTTAACATACGTCGATTATTAGATATTGTCTACTCTGCTTCTGAGGATGTCCCTGAGTGAGTCGTATCTATTGATGCAGAAAAAGCATTTGATCGCGTTGAGTGGGTCTATCTATGGGCTGTTCTGGACAAATTTGGTTTTGGAACGAACTTTATTTCATGGATCAGGTTACTATACTCTCATCCCACAGCCTCTGTTCGGACTAATTCCCAGATGTCCAATTCGTACGACTTGCATCGTGGAACCCGCCAGGGGTGTCCTCTGAGCCCCATGCTTTTTGACTTGGCCATTGAACCACTTGTCATGGCCTTTCGCAGCTGTGAGGACTTAGTCGATATTTGGAGGGGCAGTACACAGCATAAGGTCTCACTGTATGCTGACTACCTTTTGCTTTTTGTCTCAAACCCAGGCACCTCTCTGCACTCTGCTATGTCACTGCTCAATAATTTTGGTCAATTTTCAGGTTATAAGATAAATCTTGGAAAAAGCGAACTGTCTCCCATTAACTATGAAGTACAACCCTCGGATCTTACCAACTTGCAATTCAAAATTGAAAAAAAAACAAGCTCTCATATTTGGGCATTTCAGTTACAAGGAAATACAAAGATCTTTTCAAAGAGAATTTTATCATTCTGTTAAACCAGATTAAACAGATGCTAACACAGTGGTCACCCTTGTCAATGTCACTTGTCAGCCCGATAAATTCAATCAAAATGACCATCTTACCAACATTTTTGTACCTTTTTCAGGCTCTACCAGTTTTTATCCCCAGGTCCTTCGTTGACCATCTTGACTCAGTTCTTTCCTCCTATATATGGAGAGCTAAGCGGCCTCGTCTTAATAAGACCCACCTTCAAAAATCCAAGGCTGCTGGTGGCCTGGCTCTCCCAAACTTTCGTTTTTATTATTGGGCTGCTAACCTGCGCTCCCTTGCATTTTGGTCTTTCTTTCATAGCCAGCCCGATTGCCCTGACTGGGTAGCCATGGAATTACACACAGATGATATGTCCAGACCTGCACTACTTGGTTCATCACTTCCACTCCCCTCAATTAAATCTGTAATAAACCCAGTGGTTAAACACTCTTTGAGGATATGGGTTAAATTCAGGAAATGTTTGAGTTGCGTTACTTTTCTCTACCGAGCCCTATTGCATCAGACCATCTTTTAAAACACCAACTCAGGACCCTGTCTTTAAAGAATGGCATAGGAAGGGTATTGTGCCCTTCAAGGACCTGCTTATGGGTAACACTGTAGCATCATTTGAACAATTAAGCAACAAATTCAATCTTCCAAAGTCAGATTTTTTTCCGATACTTGCAAACAAGACATTATGTGTTCCATAAATTGCCCAGCTCTTTTATACCAACAGACACAACCCTTGTTGATACAGTTCTTTCTTTAAAGCCATCTCAGAATAGACTTGTCTCAGCTTTATATGGCAGGATGTTAGACCTAAGGCGCATGGGAGGAAGACTTGGGCTCCTCTCTTTCAGAAGATACATGGAGTTCCATTCTTAAACTGTATTCCATCTCCCTATGTGCTCGTCACTGTCTGATTCAATTTAAAGTGGTACATAGGGCCCATAACTCAAAAGCCAAATTATCTACTTTTTACCCTGAGGTTAGTCCATTCTGTGTTAAATGTAAAATTTCTGATTTTTTGAATTTGACCTTTCGGTCTGAACGAAATTACATTGTCTGCAGTCATACACAGTAACAATAAATAACAAAACATACAATAAACACAAATTAACATCCACCACAGTGAGTTCACCAAGCACCTCCTCACTGTGATGAAGGCAAAGTCTTAGTCTCTGTCTCTTCCCTCCTTGTTCTCCCTCTGCGCTGAGGCGATCGATCCAGGCCGAAGATGCCGCTCTCCAGTCCAGTGGACATCCGTGGTGATGTCGCCGCCGCCGAAAGCCGGAACGCCGTCTCCGCTCCTCTCCGAGTCCGCCCACCACAGCCTCAGGTTCGAGTCCCGCTGCATCAGTTCCGAGTCCCGCTGCATCAGCTCCGAGTCCCGCAGCTCCGAGTCCCGCAGCTCCGAGTCCCACGGCCTCAGCTCCGAGTCCCGCTGCATCAGCTCCGAGTCCCTCTGCATCAGCTCCGAGTCCCGCAGCCCCAGCCTGCATCAGCTCCAAATCCCGCAGCCCCAGCCCCCTGCTGCATCAGCTCCAAATCCCGCAGCCCCAGCCCCGGGCTGCTGCATCAGCTCCGAGTCCCGCAGTCTCAGCTCCAGGCCGCTGCCGAAAGCTGGGACGCCGCATCAACGAGTCGGGCCACCGCTGCCTCGGCCCCGAAGACGGCCAGTGGTAAGTTGGTAAGTCCTGGCTGGCTCTGCCTCCGGAGCCTCGAGGACGGTCGCAGGTTGGAGACCGCCAGCTCCACCAGCTCCGCCATTACGCATCAGCGCAGACGGAGGCAGAGAAGGGGGATACGACAAGAAAAAGTGGCATTCCCCCGAAGGAAGAGACAAAATAACATGTTTCAACAACCCCCCCCATAACACAACCCAAAAAAATAAAACTTAGCCAAAAACAAGACAAAAAAAACAACCAAAAAAAGTAAAGACAGACGGACTGCAGGCCAGCCACAGCTGTTAACAGCGCCGTTACTTCCGGAATGATATAGTGCCTCTCTTATCCATATGTATTGGTCATGCCCCAGCCTCAACAAGTTCTGGCTAGAGGTCTTTCATACATTATCTCAGGTGTTAAACATCAAATTGCAACCAAAGCCTCTAATCGCACTTTTTGGTGTCACTGGTGAGGAGGATAGATTAACTGCAGATAAACGCTGCACTATATCATTTGTTTCTCTTCTGGCTCGGCGAACAATCCTGCTCAGGTGGACGGAACCTACCCCGCCTACTCATACACAATGGCTGACAGATATTCTGTCCTGCCTAAAGCTCGAGAAAATTAGGTACTCACTTCAAAATTCAAATGAAAGGTTTCAGAAAGCGTGGGGACCTTTTTTAAATGCATTCCAGACTTTGTAAATGCATGATCATCAAGTACAGTTTAACATTAACAGTCTACCCATTTATTTATCGAGGATTATTTCTGTGACAGGCTGATATTTGCAAATGCTCACTGGCAGTGACTGGGGAGGGATTATTTTTGGTATCTTAATTTTCTTTTATTACCTTTTTTTGTTATATGTTGGCATAAGTTGTTTTTTATTTATTCTTTTAGTACACTCTGTCTGTAACAAATGGACAACTTTGCACCTGTTATGTCGTGAAAACTAATTAAAAGATTTTGATTTAAAAAATAACTAATTTAGGTTGTTGCTCAGCTGACGATTGTCCAAAGAGCGGGGGCTTTCCTTTTGTAGTTGGTAATTTCTTGCATGCCCTTCCAAACTGAAGAAGAATCAATAGCTGAGAACTTGCTCCTCAACTTCTCAGATTACCTTTCCTTGGCAGCTCTGATTCCTCTTCTCAGCTGTTTATCGATTAGGCTATCTTGTAACTATTTAACGATTAGGCTATCGGCGATGCATATTTGCCCCCAACCCGTTGATCTTGAAATGGAAATGTTACATCTATATATAATGATCCGATTAAAATGTGCATTTATGTCACGGACTATGGAATTCATATTTTTCAGTATTGTTATCAAGGAAAAGAAATCAGTTCTAATTGTTTGATATTATTTGATTTTGTTTAATATTATTCATATGGAGAAGAAAATATAATAGCTCTAAAACCTACCTTAATTTTGCAATGTCACTAAAGATAATCCCCCTTTCCCTCTGCCCTCCCCATCTCTATCTCTCCCCATCTCTCTCTCTCCCCCTCCCCCCCTCTCTCATTCCCCCCTTTTTCACCTTCCTACCTCCCACGCAGCGTTGGAGGGCTCGCGGTGGGGGGGGAGAGAGTCCGCGGGAGCGCGGGCCCGCTGCGGGGGAGGGAAAGGAAGGCGTGGGCCCAGCGGTGGTGGGGGGCAGTGGCGTAGCGTGGGGGGGAGGGGCAGTGGGGCAGTTGCCCCGGGCGCTAAATGTTTAGGGGCGCAGAAAAAATTGTTGAATACATTTTTAAAATAAAATTAAGAGGTCCGGGGAGCCGTTGGAGCGAGGAGGGGTTACCTGGAGCTGTGAGTATAAAAACAGCGCGGGCCAGGCCGCCGCTGCCGCGGCCCCAGCTCCGAGTTCTGGTCGCTGCTGTCCCAGCCGCCGCTGCCTCTGTCAAATCCGGGCATCTGATGTATGCATGCCTTAGTTTCGTGAGGGAGCAAGGTTACTGCGGCCCGGACAGAAAATTAAAAAAACTCTGTGGCCATCATGGAGTAAAGCATAACTTCTCTGTAATTACAAAAACACAGCTGTAATAAGCAACGCAATGACAGACCTGGTAATCTAAAAGCAATATCAAGATGACGGAAAGTGCGAGGGAATGGCTGAATCTGCACTTGCAGAGGCAGGAGTTCACCAGGGATGGTTTAACTGGAGATCTTGTCTAACAAAGTTGATTATTATGGTGAATGTGTGTGCAATTGTGGCAAGAAAGTTGTATGATGAATATATCTACACGAATTTTAATGAAACATTTCACAATTTGCCCAATGGAATCCGGGCTAAAGTTTTAGTTTAAATCAGAAACTAATTATGTGCCAAGATGTAACTGTCCACGACAATGCGGGGTGGAAATCCGCGCCCTGTACGTGTAACAATTATCAAACATCCTAGGAAACTGTACTGGACATTTTCCTAAAGGTTACGCACATTGGGGGGCAACAAGTACCAATTGACTTGAGCTTCATGCCTGTCTGCTTCAAAGGGATCTTGATTTGGAAGCCTCTAAAATTGAAATTGGCCCGGGCCTCAGTTCATTAACGAGAGGGCCTGCGTGCAGTCCTGAATGTCAGTAGAGAGGCAGGATGTGTGGATTGTGGAAAAGAGGCAGAAGAGATTCAGCAGCAGGTGAGCCTGGGATGGAGCAGTTCTGTTGCGAACATCGATTGTTGGACATTTGTTTCCCTTCATGTGGACAGGGTTTGCGAGTCAGATACTTGAACTATGTCAAATTAATTGGCGCAGTGAAAAAGTGCATATTAATTTCCCCTTCAATGGACGTATTTGTAACAACATGCATACGGCTATTGTAAGTGATGGGCGATTAAGAACTGGTTTAAGTTTAACATCTTTTTACCCCAAGGCTAAATAAACTCTGGGAAGAGAGCATCTCAATGTGGTAGAATGCGGAACTCTCAGTTGTTTAAAACCAATTCAGGAAAGCTTCTGGAAGCCCTGGTATGGACTAGTAATAGCCTGGTTAAGGACGGAAATTTATCATCGATAGGCAACGGATGCTGGGCCCGAGCACAGTGTGCCAAAGGGCCTTAACATATTTCCTCTGACTCTATGGGACCAATTATCTTTGGGGTGAATGGCTTCTTCATTGAGAAGAGAGGACCAGCGGCCGGGTTTAGAGGTCCAAGTCTTTGTCCTCAGATCATGGTTGGAAATGATGAGTGAGAGAGCGGGCACTGTAATGGTCTGAGCACGGAGCTCTGGGCAGTGACCAGCAATGGGCCACACGGCGGAGGCAGGCAGAAAGACCGGACCCAGCGCAGCTACTGAGCACCGCGGTCAATGGTTAACCTTCCTAAAGAAGCGGATCCCGGCAGTGACCGGATATGTCACTGCATTCTTCACCTGCTCCCTGAATTTGGTCTGGGTCGCCGCGTAAATAAACGTGTTCGTGCAGCAGCTGAGATTTCTCAACAAATGGCCGACATTGTTAAGGATAAAATCCGCATTGTTCCCTTCTCTTCCTGGTCCTTTAGCATGATAATAGAAGAAGTCTATCACGGTCGTCAGCCAGAGCAGTATGAAGGTAGCAGAGAGAGCGAAAAGTAGAATGATAGACCTCCTCCTGCTCTCCATCTCCGGGTCACTGCGGTTCTCCCCCTTGTTCTGACCCATGAGTCGATTACGGGCCCTGTTGGCCACTAAAATGTGGCGGACTGTCAGAGCATTGAACAGTATGATTATAGCGAAAGGGAGCAACGGAGAAAAGAAAGTGGCGAACCAGTCCCATACCAACCACACGACTTGTTGGGAAACATATGCCCTCAGACGGCAGCCCCACGGTACATTGTCGATGACTATATAAGCTTCCTGAGTGAAGTAATGGGGAACATTTTTCAGACAGATGAAAATGCTGATTACGGATATAATTACTGCCGATATTTTCCCAGTGCAATATTTTGTTTTCAGTTTCTGGGAGCAAATGGCAACAAATCGATCGAAAGTGAAAGCGACGGTAAACCAGACAGAAAGGTTTGTGGATGAGTTGGTCAGTATCTGGGTGAGGCTGCAAATGGGGGTGAGATGCAGGAAACACCACGGGAAATAATGTACGTTGATACGAAACAAAATGACTTCGTTGATGATGACCAGTAGATCGCCGGCTGCCATGGCCACCAGGTAGCGAGTGGTGCAGGTGGAGAGGCCGCACTTACCCCGGGACAGGATCACAATCGCCAAGAAATTCACTGCGGAAAGAGAAGGGAGGACAATGCACATGGCTCAACTCATAATCAACTAATTGACGTGTTTAAGAAGGAACTGTGGAGCGAAGGAAATGGGCAACGTTTCAGGCCGAAACTCTTCTTCAGACTGATGGGGGGTGGGGAGAAAGCGCAGTGCGAGGCTCATCTATAGTAGGGGAGGGGAGGGGTTTGCACCAGAGTCTCTTCCATACCCCGTAACACTGCTCTCTCTCCCCAACCCCTCCATTCGCAACAAGGGCCTAGTCTCCCTAGTCCACACCTTTCACCCCACTAGCTGTCACATAGAACAAATAGTCCTCCGTCAGTTTCACCACCTCCAACGCGACCCCACCACTCGCCACATCTTCCTATCTCCCCCCGTCTGCTATCCGCAAATACCGCACCCTCCGTAACTCCCTTGTCTATTCTTCCCTTCCCTGCCGCACCACCCCTACCCGGGCAGTTTCCCTTGCAATCGCAAGAGATGCTACACCTGTCACTTTACCTCCCCCTTCGACTCCATTCAAGGACCCAAGCAGTCGTTCCAGGTGCGACAGATGTTCACCTGTAACATCATATAACCATATAACAATTACAGCACGGAAACAGGCCATCTCGAACCTTCTACTCCATGCCGAACATGTATACTCCCTTAGTCCCATATACCTGCGCTCAGACCAAAACCCTCCATTCCTTTCCCGTCCATATAACTATCCAATTTATTTTTAAATGATAAAAACAAACCTGCCTCCACCACCTTCACTGGAAGCTCATTCCACACAGCCACCACTAACTAAGTAAAGAAGTTCCCCGTCATGTTACCCCTAAACTTCTGTCCCTTCATTCTCAAGTCATGTCCCCTTGTTTGAATCTTCCCTACTCTCAGTGGGAAAAGCTTATCCACGTCAACTCTGTCTATCCCTCTCATCATTTTAAAGACCTCTATCAAGTCCCCCCTTAACCTTCTGCGCTCCAAAGAATAAAGCCCTAACTTGTTCAACCTTTCTCTGTAACTTTGTTGCTGAAACCCAGGCAACATTCTAGTAAATCTCCTCTGTACTCTCTCTATTTTGTTGATGTCCTTCCTATAATTTGGCAACCAAAATTGTACACCATACTCCAGAATTGGCCTCACCAATGCCTTGTACAATTTTAACATTACATCCCAACTTCTATACTCAATGCTCTGATTTATAAAGGCCAGCACACCAAAAGCTTTCTTTACCACCCTATCTACATGAGATTCCACTTTCAGGGAACTGTGCACAGTTATTCCCAAATCCCTCTGTTCACCTGCATTCTTCAATTCCCTACCATTTACCATGTACGTCCTATTTTGATTTGTCCTGCCAAGATGTAGCACCTCACACTTATCAGCATTAAACTCCATCTGCCATCTTTCAGCCCACTCTTCCAACTAGCATAAATCTCTCTGTAGACTTTGAAAATCTATTTCATTATCCACAACTCCCCCTATCTTAGTATCATCTGCATACTTACTAATCCAATTTACCACACCATCATCCAGATCATTGATGTACATGACAAACAACAGTGGACCCAACACAGATCCCTGTGGCACCCCACTAGTCACCGGCCTCCAATCTGACAAACAGCCATCCACCATTACTCTCTGGCATCTCCCATTCAGCCACTGTTGAATCCATCTTGCTACTCCACCATTAATACCCAGCAATTGAAACTTCTTAACCAACCTTCCGTGAGGAACCTTGTCAAAGGTTTACTGAAGTCCATATATACAACACCCACTGCTTTACCCTCATCAATTTCCCTAGTAACCTCTTCAAAAAATTCAAGAATATTAGTTAAACATGACCTTCCAGGCACAAATCCATGTTGACTGTTCCTAATCAGACCCTGGTTATCCAGATGCTTATATATATTATCTCTAAGTATCCTTTCCATTAATTTGCCCACCACTGACGTCAAACTAACAGGTCTATAATTACTAGGTTTACTCTTGGAATCATTTTTAAACAATGGAACAACATGCGCAGTACGCCAATCCTCTGGCACTATTCCCGTTTCTAATGACATTTGAAATATTTCTGTCATGGCCCCTGCTATTTCTACACTAACTTCCCTCAATGTCCTAGGGAATATCCTGTCCGGCCCTGGAGATTTATCCACTTTTATATTTCTCAAAGTGTCAGTACGTCCTCTTCTTTGAATCTCATAGTTTCCACAGCTACTCTACTTGTTTCCCTTACATCACATAATTCAATATCCTTCTCCTTGGAGAATACCGAAGAAAATAAATTGTTCAATATCTCCCCCATCTCTTTGGCTCTGCAGATAGCTGTCCACTCTGACTCTCTAATGGACCAATTTTATCCCTCGTTATCCTTTTGCTATTAATATAGCTGTAGAAACCCTTTGGATTTACTTTCACCTTACTTGCCAAAGCAACCTCATATCTTCTTTTAAGTTTTCTAATTTCTTTCTTAAGATTCTTTTTACATTCTTTATACTCCTCAAGCACCTCATTTACTCCATGCTGCCTATAATTATTGTAGATCTCTCTCTTTTTCCAAACCAAGTGTCCAATTTCCCTTGAAAACCATGGCTCTTTCCAATTTTTACTATTTCCTTTCAACCGAACAGGGACATAAAGATTCTGTCCCTGTTGCAGCGCACCAGCTGCGCACATTAGTGAATGGCTGGCATGTTCCTTGACCGGACCCGGCTTCTGCAACCCGTCTGTAGGGATACTGCCACCGAACAGTTCTGCTGCCCACCAGTGCTTTAATCATTCCCATCGTTCTTGTCTCGTCATCGAGCTCCTTCACTCTCTTTGTGAGGTCTTCCGCAAACAGCAAGTTTGCGGAAGCCCACGGTGGGCTTACAATGCGCCGCAAATTTTGGGTGGATGGTTGGGCGGATGGCACTGCACATAAGGGCTAAGGCATCCTGCTGTGTCTCAGACAGGTGCCCTTCATCTACAGATCTGGCGAACGCCGTAATGCCTGAGCCGAGCAACTTCAAGACCTGCTGAAGCTTCATTTCTGAATCCCAATGCCCGTATGGTCCCATATCACATGATTTACTGCTGGTACTTTTAATAGTACATAGTTAACTGGGGTCTCATACTTTTTAGCTGTTTCATCCATGGTCAACTCCTGCAGCTGATGTGAGACTAGGTAATTGATAGTTGAGGCCAATTCATCCCCCAGCGGCTCCCCTGACTCCCTTGGGATGGCAGATTTCATTGCCAGGCATGGAACTTCTGGCAGGATCCTTCTTCCCTTGGGGTAAATTCCCCCATAGATTCGGCGTCCAAATAGAACTGACCCGTTACACTCTCCTCCTCCAAGAGGGAGCGATTGAGTAGCCCTATTTCAGGCGCTGCTAGCGCTGCCTCTCCTTCAGGCTGGTGCTGACACAATTCCTCCTCTCGGAGTGTGCCTTGATGGAGTATCCTCGCCATAAGGAGCTCCATTTATGATAACCGTACAAACACGGTATCCATTTGCAGAGGGGAACTGGAAGCTCATTCCACACAGCCACCACTCTCTGAGTAAAGAAGTTCCCCGTCATGTTACCCCTAAACTTCTGTCCCTTCATTCTCAAGTCATGTCCCCTTGTTTGAATCTTCCCTACTCTCAGTGGGAAAAGCTTATCCACGTCAACTCTGTCTATCCCTCTCATCATTTTAAAGACCTCTATCAAGTCCCCCCTTAACCTTCTGCGCTCCAAAGAATAAAGCCCTAACTTGTTCAACTTTCTCTGTAACTTTGTTGCTGAAACCCAGGCAACATTCTAGTAAATCTCCTCTGTACTCTCTCTATTTTGTTGATGTCCTTCCTATAATTTGGCAACCAAAATTGTACACCATACTCCAGAATTGGCCTCACCAATGCCTTGTACAATTTTAACATTACATCCCAACTTCTATACTCAATGCTCTGATTTATAAAGGCCAGCACACCAAAAGCTTTCTTTACCACCCTATCTACATGAGATTCCACTTTCAGGGAACTGTGCACAGTTATTCCCAAATCCCTCTGTTCACCTGCATTCTTCAATTCCCTACCATTTACCATGTACGTCCTATTTTGATTTGTCCTGCCAAGATGTAGCACCTCACACTTATCAGCATTAAACTCCATCTGCCATCTTTCAGCCCACTCTTCCAACTAGCATAAATCTCTCTGTAGACTTTGAAAATCTATTTCATTATCCACAACTCCCCCTATCTTAGTATCATCTGCATACTTACTAATCCAATTTACCACACCATCATCCAGATCATTGATGTACATGACAAACAACAGTGGACCCAACACAGATCCCTGTGGCACCCCACTAGTCACCGGCCTCCAATCTGACAAACAGCCATCCACCATTACTCTCTGGCATCTCCCATTCAGCCACTGTTGAATCCATCTTGCTACTCCACCATTAATACCCAGCAATTGAAACTTCTTAACCAACCTTCCGTGAGGAACCTTGTCAAAGGTTTACTGAAGTCCATATATACAACACCCACTGCTTTACCCTCATCAATTTCCCTAGTAACCTCTTCAAAAAATTCAAGAATATTAGTTAAACATGACCTTCCAGGCACAAATCCATGTTGACTGTTCCTAATCAGACCCTGGTTATCCAGATGCTTATATATATTATCTCTAAGTATCCTTTCCATTAATTTGCCCACCACTGACGTCAAACTAACAGGTCTATAATTACTAGGTTTATTCTTAGACTCATTTTTAAACAATGGAACAACATGCGCAGTACGCCAATCCTCTGGCACTATTCCCGTTTCTAATGACATTTGAAATATTTCTGTCATGGCCCCTGCTATTTCTACACTAACTTCCCTCAATGTCCTAGGGAATATCCTGTCCGGCCCTGGAGATTTATCCACTTTTATATTTCTCAAAGTGTCAGTACGTCCTCTTCTTTGAATCTCATAGTTTCCACAGCTACTCTACTTGTTTCCCTTACATCACATAATTCAATATCCTTCTCCTTGGAGAATACCGAAGAAAATAAATTGTTCAATATCTCCCCCATCTCTTTGGCTCTGCAGATAGCTGTCCACTCTGACTCTCTAATGGACCAATTTTATCCCTCGTTATCCTTTTGCTATTAATATAGCTGTAGAAACCCTTTGGATTTACTTTCACCTTACTTGCCAAAGCAACCTCATATCTTCTTTTAAGTTTTCTAATTTCTTTCTTAAGATTCTTTTTACATTCTTTATACTCCTCAAGCACCTCATTTACTCCATGCTGCCTATAATTATTGTAGATCTCTCTCTTTTTCCAAACCAAGTGTCCAATTTCCCTTGAAAACCATGGCTCTTTCCAATTTTTACTATTTCCTTTCAACCGAACAGGGACATAAAGATTCTGTCCCTGTTGCAGCGCACCAGCTGCGCACATTAGTGAATGGCTGGCATGTTCCTTGACCGGACCCGGCTTCTGCAACCCGTCTGTAGGGATACTGCCACCGAACAGTTCTGCTGCCCACCAGTGCTTTAATCATTCCCATCGTTCTTGTCTCGTCATCGAGCTCCTTCACTCTCTTTGTGAGGTCTTCCGCAAACAGCAAGTTTGCGGAAGCCCACGGTGGGCTTACAATGCGCCGCAAATTTTGGGTGGATGGTTGGGCGGATGGCACTGCACATAAGGGCTAAGGCATCCTGCTGTGTCTCAGACAGGTGCCCTTCATCTACAGATCTGGCGAACGCCGTAATGCCTGAGCCGAGCAACTTCAAGACCTGCTGAAGCTTCATTTCTGAATCCCAATGCCCGTATGGTCCCATATCACATGATTTACTGCTGGTACTTTTAATAGTACATAGTTAACTGGGGTCTCATACTTTTTAGCTGTTTCATCCATGGTCAACTCCTGCAGCTGATGTGAGACTAGGTAATTGATAGTTGAGGCCAATTCATCCCCCAGCGGCTCCCCTGACTCCCTTGGGATGGCAGATTTCATTGCCAGGCATGGAACTTCTGGCAGGATCCTTCTTCCCTTGGGGTAAATTCCCCCATAGATTCGGCGTCCAAATAGAACTGACCCGTTACACTCTCCTCCTCCAAGAGGGAGCGATTGAGTAGCCCTATTTCAGGCGCTGCTAGCGCTGCCTCTCCTTCAGGCTGGTGCTGACACAATTCCTCCTCTCGGAGTGTGCCTTGATGGAGCATCCTCGCCATAAGGAGCTCCATTTATGATAACCGTACAAACACGGTATCCATTTGCAGAGGGGAACTGGAAGCTCATTCCACACAGCCACCACTCTCTGAGTAAAGAAGTTCCCCGTCATGTTACCCCTAAACTTCTGTCCCTTCATTCTCAAGTCATGTCCCCTTGTTTGAATCTTCCCTACTCTCAGTGGGAAAAGCTTATCCACGTCAACTCTGTCTATCCCTCTCATCATTTTAAAGACCTCTATCAAGTCCCCCCTTAACCTTCTGCGCTCCAAAGAATAAAGCCCTAACTTGTTCAACCTTTCTCTGTAACTTTGTTGCTGAAACCCAGGCAACATTCTAGTAAATCTCCTCTGTACTCTCTCTATTTTGTTGATGTCCTTCCTATAATTTGGCAACCAAAATTGTACACCATACTCCAGAATTGGCCTCACCAATGCCTTGTACAATTTTAACATTACATCCCAACTTCTATACTCAATGCTCTGATTTATAAAGGCCAGCACACCAAAAGCTTTCTTTACCACCCTATCTACATGAGATTCCACTTTCAGGGAACTGTGCACAGTTATTCCCAAATCCCTCTGTTCACCTGCATTCTTCAATTCCCTACCATTTACCATGTACGTCCTATTTTGATTTGTCCTGCCAAGATGTAGCACCTCACACTTATCAGCATTAAACTCCATCTGCCATCTTTCAGCCCACTCTTCCAACTAGCATAAATCTCTCTGTAGACTTTGAAAATCTATTTCATTATCCACAACTCCACCTATCTTAGTATCATCTGCATACTTACTAATCCAATTTACCACACCATCATCCAGATCATTGATGTACATGACAAACAACAGTGGACCCAACACAGATCCCTGTGGCACCCCACTAGTCACCGGCCTCCAATCTGACAAACAGCCATCCACCATTACTCTCTGGCATCTCCCATTCAGCCACTGTTGAATCCATCTTGCTACTCCACCATTAATACCCAGCAATTGAAACTTCTTAACCAACCTTCCGTGAGGAACCTTGTCAAAGGTTTACTGAAGTCCATATATACAACATCCACTGCTTTACCCTCATCAATTTCCCTAGTAACCTCTTCAAAAAATTCAAGAAGATTAGTCAAACATGACCTTCCAGGCACAAATCCATGTTGACTGTTCCTAATCAGACCCTGGTTATCCAGATGCTTATATATATTATCTCTAAGTATCCTTTCCATTAATTTGCCCACCACTGACGTCAAACTAACAGGTCTATAATTACTAGGTTTATTCTTAGACTCATTTTTAAACAATGGAACAACATGCGCAGTACGCCAATCCTCTGGCACTATTCCCGTTTCTAATGACATTTGAAATATTTCTGTCATGGCCCCTGCTATTTCTACACTAACTTCCCTCAATGTCCTAGGGAATATCCTGTCCGGCCCTGAAGATTTATCCACTTTTATATTTCTCAAAGTGTCAGTACGTCCTCTTCTTTGAATCTCATAGTTTCCACAGCTACTCTACTTGTTTCCCTTACATCACATAATTCAATATCCTTCTCCTTGGAGAATACCGAAGAAAATAAATTGTTCAATATCTCCCCCATCTCTTTGGCTCTGCAGATAGCTGTCCACTCTGACTCTCTAATGGACCAATTTTATCCCTCGTTATCCTTTTGCTATTAATATAGCTGTAGAAACCCTTTGGATTTACTTTCACCTTACTTGCCAAAGCAACCTCATATCTTCCTTTAAGTTTTCTAATTTCTTTCTTAAGATTCTTTTTACATTCTTTATACTCCTCAAGCACCTCATTTACTCCATGCTGCCTATAATTATTGTAGATCTCTCTCTTTTTCCAAACCAAGTGTCCAATTTCCCTTGAAAACCATGGCTCTTTCCAATTTTTACTATTTCCTTTCAACCGAACAGGGACATAAAGATTCTGTCCCTGTTGCAGCGCACCAGCTGCGCACATTAGTGAATGGCTGGCATGTTCCTTGACCGGACCCGGCTTCTGCAACCCGTCTGTAGGGATACTGCCACCGAACAGTTCTGCTGCCCACCAGTGCTTTAATCATTCCCATCGTTCTTGTCTCGTCATCGAGCTCCTTCACTCTCTTTGTGAGGTCTTCCGCAAACAGCAAGTTTGCGGAAGCCCACGGTGGGCTTACAATGCGCCGCAAATTTTGGGTGGATGGTTGGGCGGATGGCACTGCACATAAGGGCTAAGGCATCCTGCTGTGTCTCAGACAGGTGCCCTTCATCTACAGATCTGGCGACCGCCGTAATGCCTGAGCCGAGCAACTTCAAGACCTGCTGAAGCTTCATTTCTGAATCCCAATGCCCGTATGGTCCCATATCACATGATTTACTGCTGGTACTTTTAATAGTACATAGTTAACTGGGGTCTCATACTTTTTAGCTGTTTCATCCATGGTCAACTCCTGCAGCTGATGTGAGACTAGGTAATTGATAGTTGAGGCCAATTCATCCCCCAGCGGCTCCCCTGACTCCCTTGGGATGGCAGATTTCATTGCCAGGCATGGAACTTCTGGCAGGATCCTTCTTCCCTTGGGGTAAATTCCCCCATAGGTTCGGCGTCCAAATAGAACTGACCCGTTACACTCTCCTCCTCCAAGAGGGAGCGATTGAGTAGCCCTATTTCAGGCGCTGCTAGCGCTGCCTCTCCTTCAGGCTGGTGCTGACACAATTCCTCCTCTCGGAGTGTGCCTTGATGGAGCATCCTCGCCATAAGGAGCTCCATTTATGATAACCGTACAAACACGGTATCCATTTGCAGAGGGGAACTGGAAGCTCATTCCACACAGCCACCACTCTCTGAGTAAAGAAGTTCCCCGTCATGTTACCCCTAAACTTCTGTCCCTTCATTCTCAAGTCATGTCCCCTTGTTTGAATCTTCCCTACTCTCAGTGGGAAAAGCTTATCCACGTCAACTCTGTCTATCCCTCTCATCATTTTAAAGACCTCTATCAAGTCCCCCCTTAACCTTCTGCGCTCCAAAGAATAAAGCCCTAACTTGTTCAACCTTTCTCTGTAACTTTGTTGCTGAAACCCAGGCAACATTCTAGTAAATCTCCTCTGTACTCTCCCTATTTTGTTGACGTCCTTCCTATAATTTGGCAACCAAAATTGTACACCATACTCCAGAATTGGCCTCACCAATGCCTTGTACAATTTTAACATTACATCCCAACTTCTATACTCAATGCTCTGATTTATAAAGGCCAGCACACCAAAAGCTTTCTTTACCACCCTATCTACATGAGATTCCACTTTCAGGGAACTGTGCACAGTTATTCCCAAATCCCTCTGTTCACCTGCATTCTTCAATTCCCTACCATTTACCATGTACGTCCTATTTTGATTTGTCCTGCCAAGATGTAGCACCTCACACTTATCAGCATTAAACTCCATCTGCCATCTTTCAGCCCACTCTTCCAACTAGCATAAATCTCTCTGTAGACTTTGAAAATCTATTTCATTATCCACAACTCCCCCTATCTTAGTATCATCTGCATACTTACTAATCCAATTTACCACACCATCATCCAGATCATTGATGTACATGACAAACAACAGTGGACCCAACACAGATCCCTGTGGCACCCCCCACTAGTCACCGGCCTCCAATCTGACAAACAGCCATCCACCATTACTCTCTGGCATCTCCCATTCAGCCACTGTTGAATCCATCTTGCTACTCCACCATTAATACCCAGCAATTGAAACTTCTTAACCAACCTTCCGTGAGGAACCTTGTCAAAGGTTTACTGAAGTCCATATATACAACATCCACTGCTTTACCCTCATCAATTTCCCTAGTAACCTCTTCAAAAAATTCAAGAATATTAGTTAAACATGACCTTCCAGGCACAAATCCATGTTGACTGTTCCTAATCAGACCCTGGTTATCCAGATGCTTATATATATTATCTCTAAGTATCCTTTCCATTAATTTGCCCACCACTGACGTCAAACTAACAGGTCTATAATTACTAGGTTTATTCTTAGACTCATTTTTAAACAATGGAACAACATGCGCAGTACGCCAATCCTCTGGCACTATTCCCGTTTCTAATGACATTTGAAATATTTCTGTCATGGCCCCTGCTATTTCTACACTAACTTCCCTCAATGTCCTAGGGAATATCCTGTCCGGCCCTGGAGATTTATCCACTTTTATATTTCTCAAAGTGTCAGTACGTCCTCTTCTTTGAATCTCATAGTTTCCACAGCTACTCTACTTGTTTCCCTTACATCACATAATTCAATATCCTTCTCCTTGGAGAATACCGAAGAAAATAAATTGTTCAATATCTCCCCCATCTCTTTGGCTCTGCAGATAGCTGTCCACTCTGACTCTCTAATGGACCAATTTTATCCCTCGTTATCCTTTTGCTATTAATATAGCTGTAGAAACCCTTTGGATTTACTTTCACCTTACTTGCCAAAGCAACCTCATATCTTCTTTTAAGTTTTCTAATTTCTTTCTTAAGATTCTTTTTACATTCTTTATACTCCTCAAGCACCTCATTTACTCCATGCTGCCTATAATTATTGTAGATCTCTCTCTTTTTCCAAACCAAGTGTCCAATTTCCCTTGAAAACCATGGCTCTTTCCAATTTTTACTATTTCCTTTCAACCGAACAGGGACATAAAGATTCTGTCCCTGTTGCAGCGCACCAGCTGCGCACATTAGTGAATGGCTGGCATGTTCCTTGACCGGACCCGGCTTCTGCAACCCGTCTGTAGGGATACTGCCACCGAACAGTTCTGCTGCCCACCAGTGCTTTAATCATTCCCATCGTTCTTGTCTCGTCATCGAGCTCCTTCACTCTCTTTGTGAGGTCTTCCGCAAACAGCAAGTTTGCGGAAGCCCACGGTGGGCTTACAATGCGCCGCAAATTTTGGGTGGATGGTTGGGCGGATGGCACTGCACATAAGGGCTAAGGCATCCTGCTGTGTCTCAGACAGGTGCCCTTCATCTACAGATCTGGCGAACGCCGTAATGCCTGAGCCGAGCAACTTCAAGACCTGCTGAAGCTTCATTTCTGAATCCCATTGCCCGTATGGTCCCATATCACATGATTTACTGCTGGTACTTTTAATAGTACATAGTTAACTGGGGTCTCATACTTTTTAGCTGTTTCATCCATGGTCAACTCCTGCAGCTGATGTGAGACTAGGTAATTGATAGTTGAGGCCAATTCATCCCCCAGCGGCTCCCCTGACTCCCTTGGGATGGCAGATTTCATTGCCAGGCATGGAACTTCTGGCAGGATCCTTCTTCCCTTGGGGTAAATTCCCCCATAGATTCGGCGTCCAAATAGAACTGACCCGTTACACTCTCCTCCTCCAAGAGGGAGCGATTGAGTAGCCCTATTTCAGGCGCTGCTAGCGCTGCCTCTCCTTCAGGCTGGTGCTGACACAATTCCTCCTCTCGGAGTGTGCCTTGATGGAGCATCCTCGCCATAAGGAGCTCCATTTATGATAACCGTACAAACACGGTATCCATTTGCAGAGGGGAACTGGAAGCTCATTCCACACAGCCACCACTCTCTGAGTAAAGAAGTTCCCCGTCATGTTACCCCTAAACTTCTGTCCCTTCATTCTCAAGTCATGTCCCCTTGTTTGAATCTTCCCTACTCTCAGTGGGAAAAGCTTATCCACGTCAACTCTGTCTATCCCTCTCATCATTTTAAAGACCTCTATCAAGTCCCCCCTTAACCTTCTGCACTCCAAAGAATAAAGCCCTAACTTGTTCAACCTTTCTCTGTAACTTTGTTGCTGAAACCCAGGCAACATTCTAGTAAATCTCCTCTGTACTCTCTCTATTTTGTTGATGTCCTTCCTATAATTTGGCAACCAAAATTGTACACCATACTCCAGAATTGGCCTCACCAATGCCTTGTACAATTTTAACATTACATCCCAACTTCTATACTCAATGCTCTGATTTATAAAGGCCAGCACACCAAAAGCTTTCTTTACCACCCTATCTACATGAGATTCCACTTTCAGGGAACTGTGCACAGTTATTCCCAAATCCCTCTGTTCACCTGCATTCTTCAATTCCCTACCATTTACCATGTACGTCCTATTTTGATTTGTCCTGCCAAGATGTAGCACCTCACACTTATCAGCATTAAACTCCATCTGCCATCTTTCAGCCCACTCTTCCAACTGGCATAAATCTCTCTGTAGACTTTGAAAATCTATTTCATTATCCACAACTCCACCTATCTTAGTATCATCTGCATACTTACTAATCCAATTTACCACACCATCATCCAGATCATTGATGTACATGACAAACAACAATGGACCCAACACAGATCCCTGTGGCACCCCACTAGTCACCGGCCTCCAATCTGACAAACAGCCATCCACCATTAATCTCTGGCATCTCCCATTCAGCCACTGTTGAATCCATCTTGCTACTCCACCATTAATACCCAGCAATTGAACCTTCTTAACCAACCTTCCGTGAGGAACCTTGTCAAAGGCCTTACTGAAGTCCATATATACAACATCCACTGCTTTACCCTCATCAATTTCCCTAGTAACCTCTTCAAAAAATTCAAGAAGATTAGTTAAACATGACCTTCCAGGCACAAATCCATGTTGACTGTTCCTAATCTGACCCTGGTTATCCAGATGCTTATATATGTTATCTCTAAGTATCCTTTCCATTAATTTCCGCAAATTTTGGGTGGATGGTTGGGCGGATGGCACTGCACATAAGGGCTAAGGCATCCTGCTGTGTCTCAGACAGGTGCCCCTCATCTACAGATCTGGCGAACGCCGTAATGCCTGAGCCGAGCAACTTCAAGACCTGCTGAAGCTTCATTTCTGAATCCCAATGCCCGTATGGTCCCATATCACATGATTTACTGCTGGTACTTTTAATAGTACATAGTTAACTGGGGTCTCATACTTTTTAGCTGTTTCATCCATGGTCAACTCCTGCAGCTGATGTGAGACTAGGTAATTGATAGTTGAGGCCAATTCATCCCCCAGCGGCTCCCCTGACTCCCTTGGGATGGCAGATTTCGTTGCCAGGCATGGAACTTCTGGCAGGATCCTTCTTCCCTTGGGGTAAATTCCCCCATAGGTTCGGCGTCCAAATAGAACTGACCCGTTACACTCTCCTCCTCCAAGAGGGAGCGATTGAGTAGCCCTATTTCAGGCGCTGCTAGCGCTGCCTCTCCTTCAGGCTGGTGCTGACACAATTCCTCCTCTTGGAGTGTGCCTTGATGGAGCATCCTCGCCATAAGGAGCTCCATTTATGATAACCGTACAAACACGGTATCCATTTGCAGAGGGGAACTCTCCTGGTCCGACTCCCCCGAGTCTATGGGCTGTGCAGACTTTTTAACGGCCTTGCGCCCCACTGGTGCGGTGTCAGTGCCTGAGGCAATAAGTCTGCCCTCGTTGACCTTCCAGCCGACGACTGAATAGGTGAACTGGGCGGCTGTTCGCTACCCGCACTCTCGCGATTTCCCACAGTTTCTCCAACGGCACACCTCCCCTTCATGTTACACGCTTTCTACATGTTGAAATTTGAATCCTGAAACAAGACTTACACTTACTTCAACGAGAAAGCGACCTCCGACTAAGTTGTACACTTACCTGAGGTTTTTAAACTTACCGCTGGAGGAGCGTTGCGCCATGCGTCAGACGTAATGACGCGCATGCGGACTGGCGGGGCTTCTTCACGGAATCACTCACGTGATCCAAAGTAAAATATCCACTGTGTTTCTACACTCAGGTGAATGAGCATTATCCACCCAATCGCATAAAGTATGAGAAAACCTCCGTATTCAGATTGCTCTGCCTCTCCGGTACATCTGAACCTTGAACCATGATCTCGCCTTTGACTCCAGGTAAGTGTTCACCATAGCCCAAAAATATTGCAGCAGGAAATCCTCATCACAGCAATACAAATTCAATGTGTTGAAGTCCCACGGGCCACTTGTCCCCCTAACGGCTTGATGCACTTGCAGTTGTAACATTATTTACCAGTATAGGAGGACACTTCGACCAAGTGACAACGTTCCCCAACAAATTGTGGCAATGAAAATCCTATGCCATTCATTTTTCTATAAACTAAACATTGCATCCCCAGTTTGTCTCCAATGTCTTGCCAGCTTGCGTCAATCACCTTAGAACTCACTTTCCGCCCAGTTTCATGGAACATAGAAAGGAACAACAAAGAAACAGCCCTTTTAGCACATAATATCTGCAGCCAACATGCTGTCAAGATAAAGTCATCTCCTCTGGTTCCATATGATCCATATCCTCAATTCCCTCCATGTGCATGTGCTATCTAAAAGCTTCTTAAAGTCCACTATCGTATCTGCCGCCACCATCACCCACGCTAGCGCAATTTAGGCACCAACTACCCCCTGTGTGTGCAGTATAATGGGAAAAAAAAGACGCTCTTTCATATCTTTAACCTTTACTTATCTTATCTTAAACCTGTGCCCTCCACTTTTCAACATTCCACGTTGGGAAAAAGATTACGACTCAATACCCTATCTATTTAACCATATAACCATATAACAATTACAGCACGGAAACAGGCCATCTCGGCCCTACAAGTCCGTGCCGAACAATTTTTTTCCCTTAGTCCCACCTGCCTGCACACATACCATAACCCTCCATTCCCTTCTCATCCATATGCCTATCCAATTTATTTTTAAATGATACCAACGAACCTGCCGACACCACTTCCACTGGAAGCTCATTCCACACCGCTACCACTCTCTGAGTAAAGAAGTTCCCCCTCATATTACCCCTAAACCTCTGTCCCTTAATTCTGAAGTTATGTCCTCTTGTTTGAATCTATGCCTCACATAATTATATATTTTTATATCAGATCAACCTCGTTCGTTCCAAAGAAAACAATCGAAGTGTGTCCAATCCATCGTTGCCGTTAATACCTCCCAATTGAGGCAGCTCTCTTTGGACAGAAGGTACAGAAGCTTGAAAGTGCACACCAGCATATTCAGGAACAGTTCTTCCCCTCTGTTACCAGTCTTCTGAATTGTCTTTCCATAAGCCACAATTCCACAGGTTTACGATTCACCTCAACCCTATTGCCAACTCTGCCTTGAAACTGATATGTTTCTTGGTTTCTCGGTTATTGGTCCTATAAAATATTCCAAATAGAATGTAATCTGTGGTCTGAATGCTCTGTTACAATGTTCTGAACCATATTATGAAATTGGTGTCTCTCCTTGCTCTATTTATTGCACTTAAGTATGACTTGATTATATTTATGTATAATATTACTTGATATTTTTAGTTACCATGCAAAACTAAGTGTTTCACTGTGCCTTGGTACACAAAACAATAATAAACTTAAATCTAATCACTGATTCCACTCTGTCTCCAATTGCTAATTCATGCTAACATATTACCCGAACTCCAAAGTGCTTTAATTTACAAACAACATCCCTCGCATGATTCGTTTTGAAAGTCCAATTAGTGAGTTTCACGAGCTCTTGCTTATGAACGTTCGATGATGGAATGATTCCTGCAGATTAGGCAACCCGACTTTCAGTAGCTTTCACAAACGCGATCTCCACATCTTGAATCCTCGTTTACTTTAATGTATTTTACTCGTTTCAATTTCACATCTATATAAACTACCGTACAATCTTGCACATAACTAATGTTAGGCTAACAGTCTGTAATCCCTTCTATTCTCTTCTCCCCTCATTCATTAAACTGTCAGGTGGCCTAATCTGCAGGAATCATTCCATCATCGAACATAACAGACTAATTCAGGACTCATATTTCATTTACTACTTCTCATTTAATGGGAATGGCGATTTCCTTTAAATTCTCGTTTTCAGAAGAAGTTCCCTCACGTATCTGGGGAATTATTTATCTCTCACATCTGAAGACAGCGAATTGTTTCTTTAGCTGTGCTCGCGTTGCCCTCTCAATGAATACATACAGTTCCACACGTATTGTTGTCCTGACTTACCGGGAACTCCAATGACAGCAATGATCACGTACAGGATTTTGTCGACGTTGTAATAATTGTGCACCATCCTGTATGTGAAGCAACGTGTCCCTTTAGACTGCGAGTAATCTCACTGAATGAAATCTTGAAACCAGGTATCTCCAGAGCTTTTTATATTCTTTCCGATCTCTACAGGGAAATTAAGACCTTGTTTTTTTAAGTAAATGTGAAAAACAGATGACGATAATCGTGTGAAATCCCTGTGGGACAAATTGTTTCAGTTCGGGAATTTAATTGCAAAATCCCGAATACTGCAAATCGAATCACACCAGATTATTCCAGTAATGGGGTTACCATATCAAACGCGATCAGACCCATCTGTCCATGTCACCTTGCATGTACCTTGGAACCGCACTGCTGCATTCAGCATCATGATACTAAATGCTCAGCCCTTCCTCCACTCGTGGCTGCATGGTTGTAGATAGCCATTGTGGGACATATATTCATGCCAAGGAAATAAACTCACAACCCTGAAAATGACACACTATCAAAAATATGGTTTTAAAGGTTGCAGCATGGCCCAGGAATAAACACATTCATGGAAGATTATTGCGGTTCAAACTAATATTATACGAAATCAACATGGTTAGTTCAAGATAGATAAATCTCACGGAGCGGATTGGATATGTCCGACGATGCTGTGGGAAGCTAGAGAAGAAATTGTGAGTGTCCTGGCACAGTTACATGAATCACCCTTAGACACGGGTGAGGCGCCAAATGTCTAAATATTGGCGCATGGAGGCTGTTTAAGAGGGGCAGCAAGAAGAAACTTGGAATCTATAGATCCATGAGCCGAAAACATGTGGGGGGTCAGCTACTGGAGAGAATTGGGGGGGGGGGGGGGGGGGGGGGGGGGGGGTGGGGGGGGGGGGATAAGGTTACATGTGTTGCGATAAACTGGGACTGATTAGGGATAATCAGCAACGTTTTGTAAGTGGAACTTCGCGTTTTTATGTAATTGATTGCGTTTTATGAGAAAGTAACCTGAAGGGCTGTGAAGGACAGGGCTGTAGACGTTGTCACTATGGAGCTCAGCAATGTATTTGATAAGGTTTGGCATGGTAGTAAAGTTAGATTGCGTGCGATCCAGGGAGAGCTCGCTAAATGGATATAGAATGAAAGGAAGCAGGTGGTTGTTTTTGGACAGGTGGCCTGTGACAAGTGATGTGTCTCCTCGATCAGTGCTGGGCCCATTGATGTTTGTGGTTTGTATCAGCGATTTGGATGAGAATGTACACATCATGATTAGTAAGTTTGCAGATGTCACTAAAGTAGTTGGTGTCATAGATAGTGAAGATGGTTTTCAAAACTACAGCATTCTCCTGATCAGCTGGGCAAGACGCCTGCGGAATGGTCAATGGAGTTTAATGCAGATAATTCTGAGGTGCTGCATTTTGGGAAGTTACACCATGGCAGTACGTTGTCAGCGAATTGTAGGGGCATGGGTGGTGTTGTTAAGCAGAGGTAACCAAGAATAAAGGCGCACAGTTGGAGGAAGGTAATTCCACGGGTAGTAAATAAGCCTTCATTAGTCAGGATTTTCAATGTAGAAGTTGACACATTATGTTATAGTTGTACATGGCATTAGTGAAGCTACATTTTGAGCGCATGTTCAGTTCTGGTCACCTTTCATTAGGAAGGATGATATTAAGCAAAAAAAATGAAGAGAAGATTGGTGAGAATGTTGTCAGGACTTGAGGACCTGAGCTACAGGATGAATTTGGGCAAGCAAACATTTTATTCCTTGGAGCACAAGAGGTTGGGCGACAATCTTATAGATGTGTTTAAAATCATGAGGTGAATAGATGCCAAGTCTTTTTACCCAGGGTAAGGGAGTCAAAAAACAAATGAGACAGGTTTGAGGTGAGATGAGCAATATTTAATAGGAACTGAGGGGCACTGTTTTTGTACAAAGGGTCGTGGCTCTATGGAACGAGCTTGCAATGGAGATAGTTGTGGCTGGCACTGTAAACGTATTTAAAAAGACACTTTGACTGGCATATGGATAGGAAAGGTTTACAGGTATATCGGCTACATGCAGGCAACTGAAACTAGCTAAGATGGGACACCTTGGTCAGCATGGGCAAGTTGGGTCATTGGATATTTCAATACTGTATGACTCAATGAATCTATGAGTTCCACAAAGGATTTAACTGTTTATGCCGAGACTCTTGCGTGGGTCCATAAAGACCTCCTCTTTCGCCTGATCTGATTGTGGTGGAACCACATGCAAACTAATAATGGTTTTGGTCTCAACTTTGTTGAGCAATGATTATCGATACTGGTTTTACCTTCATTGAGCTGAAGATATCTGGAACTTGGAAGATTTAATTATTGTGCAGGAACCGCGATACGCAAGGGATGTACACTCCGTGGATTTGTGTTGTTGGATTGTCTTTCAGTGGGTTCCATTTCTAGTCTAATCTGCTGGCAATTGTTGTAAAATGCGGACTTCGCTTCACATTTCCCAGTTTCAGACTTATCTTCATAAGTCTGAATCACAATGTCAAAAGTTTTTCCCGTGCAATGGAGATAACCGGGTTGTTGAGTCCATGTGAGAGCCTGTCCTGCTGAGTTACTCCAGCTTTTGTGTCGATCCATTTACCTGTCTAATTGTTCCTTAAACAATAGACAATAGACAATAGGTGTAGGAGTAGGCCAATCGGTCCTTTGAGCCAGCACCGCCATTTAATGTGGTCATGGCTGATCATCCCCAATCAGTAATTTGCGCTGTAAAAAATTGTGGAAGTCGGGGTAAGCGTGAGAGACATCTATCCTACTTCAGAATTCCAAGTGAAGCGAAATGAAGGTAAAGAGAAGCAAGAGCTGAAAGGCCAACAACAGCTAAAGTGATTGGCGAACATTGGCCGTGCAGATATCAAGATTGAAAATATTGGGAATTATCGCGTTAGCTCACTGCATTTCATCAACTGTAAGGCATTATTTGTGTTTTTCTTGATTTGTTTGGTATCTAAAAAGTCTCAAAAGTGATAAATCTGGCTGTAAAATTTGCTTCAGGCATTTTCTTTTTGTATGTAAAAACCCATTTGAGAACCATGGGCGATTTTATAATTTCAATATTCGCCAAGCACTTTGGCTGTTGTTGTCCCTTCAAATCTCGCTTCTATCTACCGTAATTTCTCCTTATTTTTGGAATTCTGGAGTAGGCTAAATGTCTCTCACGCTTATCCCGATTTCCATAATTATTTACAGTGCAAAAATTGACCATTTTGGGCGGGTTTTAACGGGCCCGCTATGCTGGAAACAATGGTCAGTGCTTACCTGCAGTTCATCGCGTGTACTCCAGTTGGCGTAGCATGGCAACAGTATGGGTCATGGGTCATGGCCCGACTGCTGTGCAACCTCCCTATACACCTCTATAAGATCACCTCTCATGCATTCCAAGGAATAGAGACACAGCCTACTCAACCTCTCCCTATTGATCACACCCTCTACTGCTGGCAACATCCTCGTAAATCTTCGTTTGACAATTTATTTCCTATAACACAGTGCCCAGAACTGAACACAATATTCTAAATGCGGAGCCCCCCCCTCCCTCCCCACCCTCACATCAGTTTGAAGAAGGGTTTCGGCCCGAAACATTGCCTATTTCCTTCGCTTCATAGATGCTGCCGCACCCGCTGAGTTTTTCCAGCATTTATGTCTACATTCTAAATGCGGTCTTACCAACGTCTTGTACCTCACAACTTCTATACTCAATACTCTGACTGATGAAGGCCAATGTGCCAAATGCCTTTTTCACCACTGTATCAACGTGCGACTCGACCTTCAAGGAACCATGCACCTGTACTCCCAGATCCGTCTACTCTCCAACACTCCGCAGATGCAGCTGTTTAGTCCTGCCCTTGTTAGTCTCAAAATGCAACACCTCATACTTCTCTGTATTACATTCCACCAACCATTCCTCAGCCCCCCTGACTAATCGATCCAGATCCTGCTGCAATCTTTCACAACCATCTTCAATATCTTTAAAAACCACGCGGGCAGTAGATACAAAAACTAGAAAGCACATAACATGTGATTCTGGATATTCACAAAAAGCTGTAGTAACTCAGCGGGTCAGAATGATCTCTGGAGGAAAGGAATACGCGACGATTCGGATCGAGACCCTTCTTCGGACAGGTTTGGTAGACTGGGCGATCGTTTCACGGAATACTTTTGCTCAGTCCACTTGGATATACATGATCTCCCCGTTGCCAAACATTTTAATCCACCTCCCTTTACTACGCTGACCTTTCTTTCCTAGGCCTCCTCCATTGTCAGAAATGGCCCAAGCAAATTGAAGGAACAGCAACTCATATTTCGTTCATAACACAGTGATATGAATATTATCGTATCTTACTTCACTTAACACTTGTATTCCCTGTCTATCGATCCCTCCTTCACCCAAGTCGTACCAGCTTCAAGATCGTCTTGTTGAGTCCAAATGTCTGTACTCGTTCTCACCTCGGCCACAGGTATCAATGAATGACCTGTTTCATTTATCTGTTTCATTTTTGCATATTGTTCATTCAATTGTTTCTCTTTCTCTCTACATCGCTGTCTATATCTTTCATTTCCCTTTCCCCTGAATCTCGGTCTGAAGAAGGGTCTCGATCCGAAATGTCACCTATTCCTTTTCTCCGGAGATGCTGTCAAATCCGCTAAGCTGCTCCAGCTTTTAGTGTCAATCTTCGGTTTAAACCAGCATCTGTTGTTCCTTCATACATCATAAGATTCAGGAGCAGCTTCTTCTCTATAGTTACCAGACAATTGAATGGTTCTCTATAACTTGCGGTGTGGTCCCAATCTCTTCATTTGACCCACTGTGCTCCTTGCATTTTTATTTTTCCCTTTTCTCAGTAACAGTGATGCTATAACGCTGTAATACTATATTCTGCGTTCTGGTATTTATCTCTGCTTTACATGTTGTGCTTGCGCATGTGTTCATCGTACTAATTTCTGTCTGACTCGACTGGATAGCATGACTGTATGTCGGTACAATTTGAAACATAAACCTGTACCAATATCAAGTAAATGATACCCACTGTAAACATTCAAAGTCCCAACATAATCACCCCTGCCCTTGCGACCACCCAGAAAATAACTCCACATGCCTGTTCGCAGTTCACTCCATGTTAACCAAAAGCCCTCTCCTTACTACACACACACACACACAGTTATACAGGTAGCAATGCAGTCACACATACATGAACATGCACGCACACACATTCATGATTGTATTGCATCTGATACCATGAGTTTATGTCTTCCGCAATCGCCTTGTGTCTGGTCAAAGCATGGCAACTGAATTTGAGAGTGCGCATATATTGTACCTGCTTGTTCCCGCTATGCATTCTGGCTGCTATTTGATGTTCCTGTAAGTCCCTCGGCTGTAGACAGTGTAGTTTTATAACACGGACAAGTACTCGATTTCATGTCGATTGGGTATCCCGTCGTCAGCCCCAGAATTCTCAGATGACCAGAACACAGTGGAGTAGCGGTAGATAGACAGTTGCTGCTTTTACAGTGCCAGGCACCCCAGTTGGATCCTCACTACGGGTCCTGTCTGTACGGAGTTTGTACGTTCTCTCCATGACCTGAATGGGTTTTCTCCCACATCCCAAAGACATGCAGGTTTGTAGATTAATTGGTTTCTGTAAATTGTCCGTAGTGTCTAGGATAGTATATGGGTAAACGTTGGTCATCATGGACTAGTGACAATAAAACAATCTTGACTCTTGACCAAAGGCTCTGTTTCCATGGTGTATCTCAGACTCTATAGTAAACTGAACAAGTATGAAGCCGACATTGAGAGAATGAGAAAACAACAGGAGGCTTTAGCATTTTCAACAATTGAGGTTCGTCGGATAATTCCATTTAGTTTAGTTTGGAATAAACATGTTCTTTCTCCCATTATTAAGTTTCTGCAGACATGGCATCGGGACCATACCCTTCTCTCCCAGAAAAGGAACGGGGTAGCGATGTAAGGAAGCTGTGGCAGACGAGTGAAGGACAGTACCGTGTGTGTGTGTGTGTGTGCGTGTGTGTGTGTGTGTGAGTGCGTGTGTGTGTTTGTGTGTGTGTGCGTGGGTGTGTGCATGAGTGCGTGTGTGGTGCGTGTGTGTTTGTGCGTACGTGCGTACGTGTGTGTGTGTTTGCAGGGCTGGATTTAGATGAAGAGATGCCCTAAGCTGTTCCACTTGTGAGGCCCTCTCCGCATTGGTTTTCAGCACTGGCGGCGAGGCAGGGACCCGAAAGCAATGGCAGCCAAATCTCCCACAATTCAAAGCGAGGGAGAAAGCGCCCAGCGCCGACCAGTTGCCGTTGCAGTGCTCATGCGCAGGGCGGCCGATGATGTGCTGGCCGTGGTTGTGCGCATGTGCGAGGCGGCCTGCCATGCCGGCGGATGAGGAGTGAGCGGAGCGGGAGGAGATGGAGAGAGGAGGAGATGGAGAGGGGGGCCCGCCCAGAGTTGAACGGTAGGTGTCTTGCCTTGGCCGGAGGCCCCCCTAGACCTCGAGGCCCTAAGCTTAAGCTTGTCTAGCTTATAGGTAAATCCGGCCCTGTGTGTTTTTTTTTATGGTGTGTGTGTGTGTGAGTGTGTGTGAGTGTGTGTAAGAGTAGGGGGCAGTATGATTCAGCCAGCGATAAACCCATATATTAGCAGTATCCTACACATTAAGGATAATTCACAATTTACGGAAGCCAATTAACCTACAAACCTATACGTCTTTGGAGTGTGTGATGAAACCAGTGCACCCCGAGAATACCCATGCGATCTGATACAAGTAGATACAATTGTAAGAGGCAGAGTGTGAGTAGACAGAGAGTGTAATTTAACGGCGAGAAGGCAACGTTTGGAATGGATGTGCGGCCACGTTTTTACACGCAGCGTGGAGGGGCCTGGAAGGCTCTGCCGGTGCCAGGAATAGTGGTGGAGGCAGATATGATCGTTGAAGAGGTACATGGATATGGAGGAAATGGATCATGCGCTGGTAGATGAGGTTAATTTAACTTGGTATCAAACCGACCAGCCAGTCCTGACCATATGGAGAACCCTGCCCAAGGTGAACCCGTGGAAAGCAATCGGACCCGACAACATCCCAGGACGTGCGCTCAAGGAATGTGCTGAGGAGTTAGCAGATGTGCTAACAGACATCTTTAATATCTCCCTTAGTCAAGCCATTGTCCCCACATGCCTCAAAACTTCCACGATAATCCCCATAGCGAAGAAACCAGTGGTTGCCTGCCTAAATGACTACCGCCCTGTCGCCCTGACCCCAATAATAATGAAGTGTTTTGAATGCCTGCTGAAACCCCACATTACTGCCAGCCTCCCTTCATCGTTAGACCCCCTCCTGTTTGCCTATTGCCCCAACCGTTCTACAGAGGATGCCATCTCTATCACGCTGCACACAGTACTCACGCATCTGGAAAACAAAAACACATATGCCAGAATCCTGTACATTGACTTCAGCTCAGCGTTTAACACCATCATCCCACAGAGACTTGTGGAGAAACTAACCCTGCTGGGCCTCAACACCACCTTGAGTCACTGGATCTTGGACTTTCTGACAGAGAGACCGCAGTCAGTCCGTGTTGGCCAGAACACCTCAGGCTCGATCACGCTGAGCGCCGGCTCCCCTCAAGGCTGTGTGCTCAGCCCGCTGTTGTTCACACTGCTCACACATGACTGTGCTGCCAGATTCAGGGACAATAAGATCATAAAATTTGCGGATGACACAACAGTGGTGGGACTCATCAGCGGAGATGACGAATCAATGTACAGGGAGGAAGTAAAACAACTAGTGGACTGGTGCGGCAAAAATTAAATGTCGACAAAACAAAGGAGATGGTTGTCAACTTCAGGAGGGCGCAGCTAAAGCATACACCCCTCAACATCAGTGGCACCACAGTGGAGAGAGTGGAGAGCATAACGTTCCTCGGTGTGCAAATTGCAGACAGCTTCACCTGGTCCAGGAACACCACGGGGACCGTCAAACGGCGACTGCACTTCCTGAGGAAACTAAAACAGGCCTCACTCCCCACCAACATCCTCAGGACTTTCTACAGGGGTACGGTGGAGTCTGTACTCACGTACTGCATAAATACGTGGTACTCCACCTGCAACTGCTCGGACAGGAATGCTCTGCAGAGGGTAGTGAGGGGAGCAGAGAGGATCATTGGCGTCTCCCTACCCTCGGTACAAGAACTGTTCCAGAGCCGCTGTCTGAAAAAAGCTCAGAGGATTGCTAAGCACAAACTGCACCCCCTCCACATACACCTGGATCTCCTGCCATCAGGCAAGAGATATCGCAGCATCAAAGCCCAGACTACAAGACTACTAAACAGCTTCCTGCCACAGGCTGTGAGGCTGCTAAACAGTCACTCTGTACTCACAGTCACCTGATTCTGAGGCTTGGCACGGACACTTTAATAACTGGCACTGGCCACTTTAATAACTGGCACTGGCCACTCAAATCAGCTGCCCCGGACATTTTTATGATTGGTTTTACTGTATTTTAACGTTGTTGTTTTACCTGCTTTTAACTATTTATACTGTTCCATCAGGGATGGATTGTTTTTAGTGTTATAATGTGTGAAATGTTTTAAATTTCATGTGCGATGCTCCGCTATTCCCTGGGAAACGTCTTTTCATTTTGCACTGTACAACTGTTGTTTGCAACCACAGAATAGACTTTCAAAACTCCCATTCATCACTGTATTGGTAACAGGTTGATCTGCCAGCTGATTTATTAAATCTCATGCTGTGTTCTCTGGCCATTGTTCCCATATTGGGGGGGATTTGCCTTCAGACCTGCACCAGTGACCCTGACATCGGATGTTGCCATGGTGCGATCAAATGTTGCAAACCGCAGAGCCCTGAATGACTCCTTCGCCACAGGATCCAGATTCGATTTAGTCTGGTATCAACTGTCCCTCAAGCACAATAGCTGTACCGCTGAATAAATGGTTTCATGGTTGCGGTTTCATCTGTAATTTATTATCCCTCAGATTGGCAGCTGGAAGCGCGGCTGTTTATGGGAGAGCCGAGTATCGAGGAGACTGTGGGGATGGGAGGTAAAATATCCATCTGGGCAGTGCCCACGGGCAGTGGATGGAGATGATTTCACTCCGTGTGTTGTGATCGAGTCTCTAGTTGTTAGTCTGGGAAAACTGCGATATTGTTGCCGCATGAGTCAGCAATGACGTCTTGAACACCTATATTTTCATAGAAAATGGAATGTAAATGCTCAAATACGAAATAACCCTCTGTTGTAATTACATATAAATATCCTGCAGCAAATCCAAACGGACATCCGTTGCCACCACTTCATTTACCCGGTCTATCTGTCTTTTTGGTTAAATTAGTCACCAAAATGGGGAACCACATATTCATGCATTTAATACTGCAACTGCCTTACTCCAGGGACCCACCTTCACTAAGTACAAGAGGTGGTGGAGGAAAGTACTCCCATTATATTTAAGAGGCTTACATTGTCATATGGCATGGAGCCTGGCCCTTCGCTCCAACTGGTCCGTGACGACCAAGGTAACTCCCAGAGCTATTCTCAATTGCCCCATTTCCTTTTAAACCTCTCCTATCCCTGCATTGTACGTGTCTTTTGAACATCTTAATTGTACCCGCTTCATAATATTTTATGAGGAGTTACGATGAGCGATTACGTGAAGAAGGCCGTCAGCCCGCATGCGCGTCAATCTTCAAAGCAGCGGTGTAAAATCACAGATAACAGTAGTTGAACTGAACATAGTAAGATTGGAGAGAACTACAACCTACCAGATGACTTTTATAATATGAGGGTGGGAGCGGTGGGCACGTAAACGCTCATCGTAACTCCTCATAAAATAAAGATTAAACTTCAAACTGGTAAGTTCTCGTTTAATCTCATTATTTTACTTCGGAGTCATGTGAGTGACTACATGAAGATTTTAAAGCTCTGTGATTTCATGCCGTGGATATGAGTCCATGCGTCACACACTGCATCAATTGACCATAGATGAATGAAAATTTTTAATGCATTCAGGCATGACATAGTTTTAAATATGCTGATGCTTTAACAAAGAAAAATAATAGTCCACTCTCTCCCAGGGGGGTAACTATAAAATAGAATCTAAAATGAAACTGGCAACGACCCCCGGTCCGGCAATAGGTTTATTATAAAACCTTTGGAATGTATGTTCATTCGACCATCCTGCAGCTGCTAGGATGTGGTTGAGAGGCTCGTCCATTGCTGACGTGGATGCAGCCCTGGTGGAGTGAGATTTTAAAATGTCAGTGTCCACACCTGCACATGCCAGAACCTCTTTTAACCATCTTGAAGTGGTCTGCACAGATATCTTATGATAAGGTTTTTTGTAATTTATGAGTACAGATGATTCGGAGCCTCTGAGGCTCTTGGTGACCTTGATGTACTGTAGTATGTGTGTGACTACACAAAACCGATGGTCCATGGGGTATGCCAAAAACATTAATTTGAGCCCTGACACCCCCGGCCTGCTTTGCTTGATTAAATCATGAACAAAAAAGGGTATATTATTAATAGAGGAAACCATGCTGTCCAGTTGCAATTTATGTAACGTCAGGACTCATTGTGCTGAAACCAGCGCTATGAGCATGACTACCTTGAGGGTGAGTTTGGGTAAAGATAGGGATGAAGCTGGAGCCCACTGGCGAAGCAGCGTGAGCACCACGCTCACATTCCATATCTCCATGTACCGGGGATTGGACGGAATAGAATTAAAAATACCCTTTATAAACCTAGTTATCAAAGGGTGAGACCCAACACCGTGGTGTCCCGATCGCAGCACTAAGTAAGATGATAATGCACTCCTGGCACTGTTAATGGCACTATAACTCTGATCGAAGAATAGAGTTGATAGGAATTCCAACACGTCGGTTATTCGTGCTGTGTCATATGATATGTTCGTGAGTGAACAGAACATCTCCCATTTCTTGATATGAGAGATGTACTGATTTTTAGTACTCTCCCTCCAGGCCGTAGTGATCGCTTCCACCGTATGTTCTGATAATCCGAGCTCCAGGATAATCCAGTCTCCTCAGAATCTGCAAACCAATAAATGATTCGGTCACGTAGTGGATGGTTCTCCCCAGTCACAGGGTGAGCGAGAAGATTTCTACTTATGGGGAAAGCTGTGTTATCATTCCCAGGACCAGTGGGAACTAAGGCTGTGAAGGCCAGTTAGGTACTACTATAAGCCTGTGGCGGAGTATGCTTGATCTTAGCCAAACCGACTGATGAGGCAAAAATGGGGGGAAGCTTTTAAAAACATTCCACCCCAGGGTAGCAGGAATGCATTTACCGCCACTGCCCCTGGGTCTGGTTCCCATAAAACATATTGGGGAACTGGTGATTCAGTCTGAACGCGAACAAATCAATTCCTGGTATGCCATACCAGGGGACAATGTCGTTAAACACATCATGATTCAATATCCATTCTGTTGTCATTGAATTCCCATGATCTGGTGTCTGCCACCATGTTGAATCTACCTGGTAAGTAGATGGCTGAAACCCAAATGTTTCTCGTAATACACCAGTGCCAGATAGGGTTAGTCAATTTATAATAAGACACAGACTTGATAACACCCATGTGATTTACATATGCCACCATTGTAGTTTTGTTAATCTGAAGTTGAACATGCACATGATACATATTGGTGCAATAACCTTTCTGCCCATAGAGTGCTCCCCATGCCTGGGCACTAGCATCAGTTTGTAAAATGACTGATGGAGCATCGACAAAAATTTTACTGGAGCAATGAAGTTTGATTGCTATGAAAATCAATGAAAATGAACAAAGTCCCGAACTGTGCAGCTGGAAAGGCAGCCGCTAGTTTGCCGTATGCTAGCTACAAGTCCAATAGAATGCTGTTTCTTAACAATTAGATTATTACAGGCTTTTATTAATTCTAATTGCTTGCCCCAAGGCAGAGTCACAGACATGTGAATAGAGTTAATTGTACATCCCAGATCAATTACCCTAGTAGGTATCAATTTGGACTTAACTGGATGGGTGAGAAACCTCAATCTCTCTAGCATGAGTCCATGGCTGAAACAGATAATTCAGCTAATTTCCTAGTTTCCCTATGATAGGATTTTATCCAAATATGCCATCACAATATGGTTCTGAGCCGGGTGTAGCCTCAGAACTGGTTTTAATAATTGTGAATAATCTGGGCTGAGATTGTCCCAACCAGCTAATTTTCAAATATCTCCTGTGCTCCCGGTGAATGGGTACTGATTAGTGTGCATCTTAAAAGTCGATGCAAGCCATATAACAGCCCTGGAAACTAGTTGTTTGGCAGTAACAAAGTTGTCCACACAAATTATGCTCCGTAAAGAAACTAGACTCACATACCTCAATAGTTTCCGGTGGTATGGTGTTTGTCTCCGTCCCCGAGGTTTGGAGGGTAGGACTGATGGCGGATGCCCACCGTGCATCTTGGACATGGGCCGGCTTGAGCCTTGGCCGAAAAAAGACCTCTGTGCCAATGGTTCAGCGTCCCCACCAGTTCCGGTGAACCGTATGGTGTTGAAGGGAATGTAGGGGTACTGCCGCCAGTACGATGAGACCTTGGGAGTTGTTGGGACTTACATTAGCCATGCCGGTTTTGCCTCATTGTCCAGCTCCCTGACCTGCTTTGGCAGATCTTCGACGAACAGGTAATTCAGTGGCTGAACATTGCTGCATTTACACAGTGCAGCAAATGTTGGGTTCAGAGCAGGACGGATGACATTCTTCCATAAGCAATTGAGCTGAAAATGTGCATTACACATTAATGCCAAGGCGTCCTGTTGAGTGTCAGATAGGGGCGTCCCATCCACTGACCTAGCAAAGGCCATGATGTCAGAGGCGAGCGACTTTAATATTTTTTGAAGCTTCACCTCCTGGGCTCTGACATTGGCCCCCTCCAATGTAACCCCAGATGGAGTGATTAACGGCCGGTACATTCAAAGAGCCACAGTTGGCAGGAGAGTGATATTTATTAGAAGTCTCTTCCATGGCCAGATCTTGGAGCTGGTGAGAGGCCAGGTAGTTGATATTCATGGCCAAGTCCTCGTCCAGAGGCTCCCCTGTTTGAGACGGGATGGCAAATTTAGATGCCATTGTTGGCACTTCTGGTTCGTGCCCTTCGAGCCTTAAAGTATGCTCCCCAGCTATACCACCGAATTCTGAGTCGGATAGGAACTGACCCCGAATGCTCCCCTCCTCAGAGAGGGAGACATTGTGCAGCGCTGAAACAGGTACCGCTGCCGCGGGTCCCCGAGGAGACCCGTGCAGATATAGCTCCCTCCTTTGGACTAATACAATACATCCACCATCATTTGTGTAAAAAGGTTAACCTTCAGCATCCGATTACATCTCTTCCCCCCCGCCCTCACTTGAAACCTATATCCTCTGGTTCTCGATTGCCTTACTCAAGGTAAGAGACTGCATTTACTGGATCTATTGTTCTCATGATTTTATACACCTTTATAAAATCATCTCTCGTCCTCTCGTGCCCCAATGAATAAAGTCCGAACCTGCCCCCAACCACTATAGCTCAGGCCTACGAGTCCTAGCAACATCCTCGTAAATCTTCTCTGCACCCTTTGCAGCTTGAGAACATCTTTCCTATAACATGGTGCCAAAAACTGAACACTAAATGACGCCTCACCAAAGTCTTATAGAACTGCAACATGAACTCCCAACTTCTATACTCAATACTCTGAGTAATGACGGCCAATGTGCCGAAATTCTGCACAAGTGGAGTTAACCCATGGAATTCGCCGACACAAAATATAGATGCAAGTTCTAATGTGTATTTAAGGAGGAGATGGTTCTTCCGCTAGACACAAAAAGCATAAATGAATAAGGGAGAGGGCGCAAATAAGGCATTCAAATGGATGTTCAGCACTGATCACACTCAATGGCGTATAAGATTAAAAACGGCTAAAGGCCTGCTCACGTTGCTATTTCCCCCTGGGTTATGTAAGTTGGTCTTGCCCTTTGACGCTTGGTGCCTGTCTTACAGACACTAGATTTGTAACATCAATTCGCCTGACGTTCTGAATCATTGTTGCACTGAACATATAAGTCGTCTTGCAACTCACAGTGAGCGATTGTAGACATTGCAGTGCTTGACAAAGGATGGTGGATGTATGCAACGAGCTGCGGAGGAGGTCATGAGGCAGGTAATATCATAACAATTAAGTGCCATTTCGACAGGTAAATGGATAGGACAGGTTCAGAGGGATATGGGGCAAGTATAGGCAAGTGGGACTAGTTTAACTGAGGCACGTTAGCTGGTGTGGGCAAGTTGGGCCAAAGGGTCTGTTTCCACACTGTATGACTCTATACCTATGACTTTATGACTCGATGAGCTGATTGGTCTACTTCTACCTCATGTCTTAGGTTCTTATGACATTATTTAAAGTATTATAGAATACATGTCACTGTTTGAGCAAACATGACAGCAATACATCTTTTAAAATATATGTTCTTTATTTTTCCAGATATTCATTAAATATCATTCCAAACTTTCCAACGAGGTGAATAATATTTCGGCCTCGATTGAATAGCATAGAAGATATGTTAGATAGAGCTCTAGGGGCTGGTGGAATCAAGGGTTATGGGGAGAAGGCAGGCAAGCGTTAGAGGTAAAAAAGCACTGCCTGCAAATGGTTGTTTGGGTTTGGGTTGAAGTAAAAAGGCACTCTCTCTCCCCCCCCCCCCCCTCCCTCTCCTCCCCCTCCCTCTCCTCTCCCCCTCCCCTCCTCTCCCCCTCCCCCTCCCTCTCCTCTCCCCTCCGTCTCCTCCCCTCTCTCCTCCTCCCCCTCCTCCTCCTCCTCCTCCCCTCCTCCTCCCCACCTCCCCACCTCCCTCTCCTCCCCCTCCCTCTCTTTTTTTCCCTCCTATCCTCTCCCCGCCTCTCCCCCCCTTCTCCTCCCCCCTCTCCTCTCCCCCCCCTCTCCTCACCCCCTCCTTCTCCTCCCCTCCCCCTCCTCTCCCCGCCTCTCCTCCCCCCCTCTTCTATCCCCCCCTCCTCCTCCCCCCCTCTTCTCTCCTCCCCCCTCTTCTCTCTCCCCCTCTCCTCTCCCCCCTCCCCTCCCCTCCCTCCCTCTCCCCGCCTCCTCCATCTCCTCTCCCCCCCCTCCCTCTCCTCCCCCTCCCTCTCCTCTCCCCCATCCCTCTCCTCTCCCTCCCCCTCCCCTCTCCCCCTTCCTCTCCGATCGCCTCCTCCATCTCCTCTCCCCCTCCCTCTCCCCTCCTCCTCCCCCTCCCTCTCCTCTCCTCCTCCCCTCTCCTCCCCCCCCCTCTCCTCTCCTCCCCTCCCTCTCCTCTCCACCCTCTCCTCTCTCCCCCTCCCTCTCCTCTCCTCTCCCCTCCGCTCCACTCTCCCACCCTCTCCTCCTCTCCTCCCTTTCCTCTCCTCTCCTATCCCTCTCCTCTCCCCCCTCTCGCTCTCCCCTCCTCCTCCTCTCCTCTCCCCCTCTCTCTCCCCCAGGCAATAACCCCTCCCCCCCTCTCCGAGATCAGATGGTAGTCGTCGAACAACTAGATACGATATCGATATGACGAAGTGTATATACTGTGGATTCTGTCAGGAGGCTTGTCCCGTCGATGCCATTGTTGAGGTGAGATCTCCTCTCCTCTCCTCCCCTCTCCTCTCCTCCCCCCTCCTCCCCTCTCCTCTCCTCTCCCCTCCTCTCCCCTCCTCCCCTCCCCCCTCCTCCTCCCCCCTCCCCTCCTCCCCTCCCTCTCTCTCCTCTCCTCATCCCTCCTCCTCCCTCTCCTCTCCCCCTCCTCTCCTCTCCCCTCTCCTCCTCTCTCCCTCCCCCTCTCCTCCCCGCTCCTCTCCTCCCCCCCCCTCCTCTCCTCTCCCCTCCCCTCTCCCTCTCCTCCTCCTCCCCCTCCCCTCTCTCCTCTCCTCCCCCTCTCTCCTCTCCCCCCTCCTCCTCCCCCTCCTCCTCCCTCTCCTCTCTCCCTCCCCCCTCCTCCCTCCTCTCCTCATGCTCCCCTCCTCTCCTCCCCTCTCCTCTCCCCTCCTCTCCTCCCCTCTCCTCCTCCTCCTCTCCGCTCTTCTCCTCTCCTCCCCTCTTCCTTCCTCCCCCTCCCCCCTCCTCTCCTCCCCTCCCCTTCTCCGCCCCCTCCTCCCCCTCTCCTCTCCCTCTCCTCTCCCCTCCTCTCCCCTCCCCTCTCCTCTCCCCTCTTCCCCTCTGCTACCTCCTCCTCTCATCCAATCTCCCCTTCCCCACAAATCCAGCTCCAAAGATAATTAGTGGAGATAAGAGATTGTCTCCTCTCCTCCTCCCCTCTCCCTCTTTGTCCCTCTCCTTCCCCTCCCCCCCTCTTCCCATCCTCCCTCCCTCTTCCTCTCCCCCTCTCCTCTCCTCTCCTCTCCTTCTCTCCTCCCTCTCCCTCCTCTCCCTTCTCCTCTCTCCCCTCCTCCTCCCCTCTCCTCCTCTCCCTCTCCTCTCCTCTCCCACTCCTCCCCTTTCTCTCACTCTCCCTCCTCTCTCCTCTCCCCTCCCTCTCTCCTCGTTCCTCTCCCCCCTCCTCTCCTCTCCTCTCCTCTCCCTCCCCTCTCCTCCCTCCTCACTCTCCTCCTCCCCCCCTCCCCTCCTCTCCCTCCCCTCCTCTCCTCCCCTCCCTCCCCTCCTCTCCCCCTCTCCTCTCCTCTCCCCTCCTCTCCTCCTCCTCTCCTCCCTCCCTCTCCTCCCCCCCTCCTTCTCCTCTGCCCCCTCCCCTTCTCCCCTTCCTCTCCCTCTTCGTCCCCTCCCCTCCTCTCCTCTCTCCCTCACCCCCTCCCTCCTCCCTCTCCACTCCCTCTCCTCCCTCTCTCCCCCACTCCTCCTCAAGAACTCTCTCCCTCTCCTCCCCTCTCCTCCCCCTCCTCTCTCCCCTGTCCCTCCTCTCCTCCCCTCTCTCTCCTCTCCTCCCTCGCCTCTCTCTCCTCTCCTCTCCTCTCCCTCTCCTACACTCTCCTCTCCTCTCTCTCCCTCCTCCCCTCCTCTCCCCTCCCCTCTCCTCCCTTCTCCTCTCTCCCCTCTTCTCCCCTCCTCTCCTCCCGTCCTCTCTCCCATATTAATTCCTCTCCTCTCCTCCCCTCATTTTTCCTCTCCTCCCCTCTTCATTCCTCTCCTCTCCCCCCCTCTCCTCTCCCGCCTCTCCTCTCCTCTCTCCTCCCTCCCTCTCCTCCTCTCCCCCCTCCCTCCTCTTCCCCCTCCTCTCCAGCTTCTCTCTCTCTCCGCTCCTCTCTCCTCCCCCTCTCCTCTTCCCCCTCTCCTCATCCCCCCCTCCCTCTCCTCTCCCTCCGCCCCCCCCTCCTCTCCCTCTCCTCTCCTTTCCCCCCCTCCTCTCCTCCCCTCCCTCCCTCTCCTCTCCTCTCCACTCCCTCTCCTCCATACCCCCTCTCCTCTCTCCTCTCCCCTCCTCCCCTCCGGTCCCTCCCTCCCTCTCCCTCCTCCTTCTCTCCTCTCCTCTCCCCCCTCCCTCTCCTCCCTCCTCCTCTCCCTCCCTCTCCCCTCCCTCTCCTCTCCTCACTCCTCTCCACTCTCCTCCCCCTCCCTCTCCTCTCCCCTCCCTCCTCTCTCCTCTCCTCCCTCTCCTCTCCATCCTCTCTCCTCCCCTCCTCTCCTCCTCCTCTCCTCTCCTCTCCTCTCCCCCCTCTCCTCTCCTCTCCTCTCCTCTCCTCTCCTCTCCTCTCCTCTCCTCTCCTCTCCTCTCCTCTCCTCTCCCCTCATCTCATCTCCTCTCCTCTCCTCTCGTCTCCTCTCCTCTCCTCTCCTCTCCTCTCCTCTCCTCTCGTCTGATCTCATCTCCTCTCCTCTCCTGTCCTCTCTCTCCCCTCTCTTCATCTCTCCCTCTACCTCTCTATCTCCTCTCTCCCTTTCTCTCCCTCCCTCCCCCCTCCCCTCTCCTCTCATCCCCTCTCCTCCTCTCCCCTCTCCTGCCACTCTCTAAAGTCCCTCCTTGTCTCCTTTTCTTGAATACCCTCTCCTCTCCTCCCCTCGCCTCTCCCTCCTCTCCTCTCCTCCCCTCTCCTCTTCCTCTCCTCCCCTCTTCATTCCTCTCCTCTCCTCTCCTCTCCTCTCCTATCCTCTCCTCTCCTCTCCCCTCATCTCCCCCCCTCCCCCCTCCTCTCCCCTCCATCCCTCTCCTCTCCTCCCCTCACCTCCCCCCTCCCCTCCCCTCTCCTCTCCTCTCCTCTCCTCTCCTCGCCTCTCCTCTCCTCTCCTCCCCTCTCTTCTCCTACACTCCCTTCTCCTCTCCTCTCCTCTCCTCTCCCCCCCTCTCCCTCTCCTCTCCTCCCTCTCCCTCCTTCCTCTCCTAGTCTCCTCTCCTCTCCTCTCCTCTCCTCCCCACCTCCTCTCCTCTCCTCCCCTCTCCTCTCCTCTCCTCTCTCCTCCCCTCTCCTCTCCTCTCCTCTCTCTCTCCCCCCCTCCCTCCCCAGAGCTGACGTTAATACCTAACGTCACTCCTCTCTCTCTGTGTGTGTGTAAGTCTGTGTAACTCTACAAGGCGAGCGAGGGAGTGGTTTTGGGCGATCGCAGCAGCAGCTAAAGTAAGTGGCAGATTTGGGAGATTTCTCCTCCTCTCCTCTCCTCGCCTCTCTTCTCTCCCCCCCTCTCTCTCCCTCTCTCCCCCTCCCCTCCTCCCCCTCCTCCTCCATCTCCTCTCCCCTCCCCCTCTCCCTCCCCCCCTCCCTCTCCCTCCCCCTCTCCCTCCTCTCCTCCTCCCCTCTCCTCTCTCCCCCTCCCCTCAGCTCTCCTCACCTCTCCTCTCCCCCTCTCCTCCCTCTCCCCCCCCTCCACCTCTCCCCCCCTCTCCTCTCCGCACCTCCTCTCCTCCCCTCTCCTCCCCCCTCTCCCCCCCCCCTCTCTCTCCCTCTCTCCTCTCCCCCCTCTCTCCTCTCCACTCCTCTTACTCTCCCCCCCTCCTCTCTCCCCCCCTCCATCCTCTCTTCCCCCCTTTCCTCTCCCTCCCCCCTCCTCCCTCTCAATCCCCCCTCTCCTCTCCTGCTCTCTTGGTCTAGTTAAGACCCTTTCAATTGCAGACACATACACATGAGTGATCCGCTGGCTCTCCTTTTCATCATTCAAAGTCACCCTTCATTACAGATAATATGAGAGATAATATATATAAGCATCTAGATAAATAGGGTCTGATTAGGAACAGTCAACATGGATTTGTGCCTGGAAGGTCATGTTTGACTAATCTTCTTGAATTTTTTGAAGAGGTTACTATGGAAATTGACGAGGGTAAAGCAGTGGATGTTGTCTATATGGACTTTAGTAAGGCCCTTTGACAACCTTTGAAGGTTGGTTAAGAAGGTTCAACTGTTGGGTATAAATGCAGTAATAGCAAGATGGATTCAACAGTGGCTGAATGGGAGAAGCCAGAGGGTAGTGGTGGATGGCTGTTTATCGGGTTGGAGGCAGGTGACTAGTGGGGTGCCTCATGGATCTGTGTTGGGTCCTTTGTTGTTTGTCATGTACATCAATGATCTGGATGAAGGTGTGGTAAATTGGATTAGTAAGTATGCAGATGATACCAAGATAGGAGGTGTTGTGGATAATGAAGAGGATTTCCAAAGTCTACAGAGTGATTTAGGCCATTTGGAAAAATGGGCTGAAAGATGGCAGATGGAGTTTAATGCTGATAAATGTGAGGTGCTACACCTTGGCAGGACAAATCAAAATAGGACGTACATGGTAAATGGTAGGGAATTGAAAAATACAGTTGAACAGAGGGATCTGGGTATAACCGTGCATAGTTCCTTGAAGGTGGAATCTCATATAGATAGGGTGGTAAAGAAAGCTTTTGGTATGCTAGCCTTTATAAATTAGAGCATTGAGTATAGAAGCTGGGATGTAATGTTAAAATTGTACAAGGCATTGGTGAGACCAAATCTGGAGTATGGTGTACAATTTTGGTCGCCCAATTATAGGAAGGATGTCAACAAAATAGAGAGAGTACAGAGGAGATTTACTTGAATGTTGCCTGGGTTTCAACAACTAAGTTACAGAGATAGGTTGAATGTTAGGTCTTTATTCTCTTTAGCGCAGAAGGTTAAGGGGGGACTTGATAGAGGTCTTTAAAATGATGAGAGGGATAGACAGAGTTGATGTGGATAAGCTTTTCCCTTTGAGAATAGGGAAGATTCAAACAAGAGGACATGACTTCAGAATTAAGGGACAGAAGTTTAGGGGTAATATGAGGGGGGAACTTCTTTACTCAGAGGGTGGTAGCGGTGTGGAATGAGCTTCCAGTGGAAGTGGGGGAGGCAGGTTCATTGGTATCATTTAAAAATAAATTGGATAGGCATATGGATGAGAAGGGAATGGAGGGTTATGGTATGAGTGCAGGCAGGTGGGACTAAGGGGAAAAAAAAGTTGTTCGGCACGGACTTGTAGGGCCGAGATGGCCTGTTTCCGTGCTGTAATTGTTATATGGTTATATGGTTATTACAATAATGGAACACTAGCTAGTTATCCAGGCTTATCACTGAGCACATTGTCGGCCTTATTTGTACAATTGTAAACATAGAACAGATAGAACCATCAGTCCACATTGCCTACGCTGAACATGATATTAACTATTCTCCTTTGCCTGCACATGATCCATATCCCTCCATTCTCGATTATGACATACCCATCTAAAAGCAACTTAAATGCCATTATGGCATCTGCCTCCACTACAGAACGATGCCAACGTCCCATATATGGGAATATCTGGCCTTAGGAGAGTTAGCATTGAATATGCCCCTCATGAGCTTGGTTACAAAAGGGTGTGACCCCACAGGCTGTCATTCCATTTCTCTCCAGAGGTAGGTAGACAGGGCACTTCTGGCACAGTTGATGGCGCTGTACGTTAGCCATTCATCATGGTGTAAATTTACCAGAAATTCCAATACCAGTTGAATGTTCGTAGGTCTGTGGATAATGTTGTTCTGGTTGCAATACCTGTGCCATTTCCTCATATATACTAGGTGTTGATTTTTTGTTGACTCTCGTTGGCTCCAGCGATCATGTTCATAGCTCTCTTTGTTAAGCCCCGGTGTAATAAAGGAGCTGTCAGAGTCTACAAACCAAAACGTTAATATGACGATGACAAGGATGACTTGTCCTAGTTGCTGGATTTACCAGTAGATCCGGTCTGTGTTGAATAGTGATGTGAGTTTCTGATATCATCTCCTGTACCACTGGGAACCATGGTTGGGTAGGCCAATCGGGTACTATTAAGATACCAAACGCAGAGTCTTGTCTTATCTTACTTAGTACCCGACTGATGAGGCAGAAGGGAGGGAATGCATAAAAGAACAATTTCCCCCCTGTGCAGCGAAAAAACATCTGTAGCTGCTGCCCCAGGGTCTGGTTCCCATGATACATATTTTGGCACTTGGTGGTTAAGCCTGGATGCGAATAGATCGACATCTGGTGTTCCGTATCGTGCTGTAATTTCAACAAATACATTTTTGTCCAACATCCATTCGATGTTCTCATTGAATTTGCGTGACCTGGTGTCTGCCACTAAGTTTTGTCTACCTGGTAAGTAGGTAGCTGATATCCAAATTCCTCTGCGGATACACCATTACCAGAGCTTGTTTTCCAGAATGTCACATGATGTTGATTTGTTTCCACCCATGTGGCTGATGTATGCTACCACAGTGGTGTTATCAATTTGCAATCTCACATGCTGGTGGGATAACCCTAAGCAATATGACTTAAGGCCGTGAAAAGCTCCCAACATTTCTAAATAGTCTATGCCCAAAGTGTGTAGTAATGATGACTCGTGTTCATTCCATCTCCCACCACAGCTGGTGATGGAATCTGTGGCAACCCATCCGAGAGCACTAGCATCTGTTTGTAGTGTGATAGACGGATTGCTGATAATGATTGAATTGGAACAATGCCTAATGTTTTCTTTCCACCATTGTAGTTCTAATATGGCTTCTTTTGGTAGTTCCATAGGTCTATCAAAATGACCTCCTTTGTATTTTAGAGCTCTTATTTTTTGCCCTTTGTAAATTATGATAATATAAAGGTCTGAATTGTGCAGTTGGAAAAGCTGCTGTTATCTTGCCAATCATTCTCACCACCTGTCTAATAGATGGTTTTCTTGTGTCAATGATTTTGCTGCAATCCTCCTCGAGGGCTATTGCTTTGTCTTGTGGCAAAGTCACTGACATAAGAACTGAGTTAATGGTAAATCCCAAGAAATCTATTGTTGTTGAAGGTTTCAATTTAGATTTAATTGGATGGATAATGAATCCTAGACTTTCAAATAATTGTATGATGGTTATGGTTGTTTCAGCTTGCTGTTATGGTTAATTCAGCTTGTTTTACCCTTTTGCCCAATATAAGTATATCAACCAAATAAGCCATCACAATGTGTTTATGTTCCCGTAGGAAAGCTAAGGCTGGTTTTAATATTTTAGTAAATAACCTAGGTGTAGAAGTAAGTCCATTTGAAAGTGCTCTGTATTGGCAAGGGGTGATCCAGCCAATTAAATTTCAAATAACGTCTGTGGTGACCTGTTTTAGGTACTGAATAGTGAGCATCTTTTAAAACAATGCTTGCCATGTAGTAACCTTTGGAGATTAATAGTTTAGCAGTAGCAAAGGTTTCCATTTTGAAGTGAATATATTTTACAAAAATATTCAAATTACTTAAATCTATGATGATGCGGCAACCACCATCTTTCTTATGTTTAATAAAAATGTTGGACAGGAATTCTAAAGGTTCGTGTTGGGTTTGTTCAATTATCCCCATTTTATGGAGTCTCTGCAGTTCAGCATGTGCTTTTGCTTTATCTTTGCCCTTAAGCCTGAACGTTCGGTACATGCTGGACTGGAGGATTACGTGGTTGTAAGAACTCTATCGTGTATCCCTGGATACTGCTTAAGATATAAGTATCTGATGTTAACATACCATGCATCCAGAAAAAGGTGTAATCTGCCACCAACACCCATGCTTTCGTTTGTAAGTAAGGGACCAGACCTACTTACCTCTAAGGTTACCCATGGTCCTATCTCTTCCCTTGTCCCTGAGGACGTTGAGGCCCCGGTGTCTTGGTTTGTGCCATGTCCTAAGAAAGACCGGTGTTGGATTGGTCTTGGCCTCGACTGTTCCCCGGAGTAGTCCTTGTGACCCATGTGTGCATAGGGGTGGTATTTCTGGGGGTGGCGTTTGGTTGTTGTTATGAGTCCCAGGGCTTTGGATTCTTCGTCCAAATCTTTTACCTGTTTTGGTACGTCCCCTCCAAACAGGTAAGTCTTTTCGGTGGTCGTTTCTCTCCCCCCTCAATCTCCTCCCTCCCTCTCTCCCCCTCCCTCTCCCTACCCCCCCTCTCCTCTCCCCCCTCCTCCACCTCTACCCCCCTCTCCTCTCAGCCCCCCTCTTCTCCCCCCTCTTCTCCCCCCCTTCTCTCCCCCTCCTCTCCCTCCCCCTCTTCTCTCCCTCCTCCTCCATCCTCCCTCCCCCCCCTCCCTCTCCTCCCCTCCCTCTCCTCTCCTCCCTCCCTCTCCTCTCCCCTCCCCCCTCTCCTCTCCCCCTCTCCTCTCCCCCTCTCCTCTCCCCCTCCCTCTCCTCTCTCTCTCTCCCTCTCCTCTCCTCCCTCTCTGTCCCTCTCTCCCTCTCCTCCCTCTCACCCTTCTCCCCTCTATTCTCTCCCCCTCTCTCTCTCCCTCGCTCTCACACCCTCTCTCTTTTTCTCCCTCCCCTCTATCTTCCTCTTCCCCCTCCCCCTCTCTCCCCTTCCCCCTCTCTCCCTCTCCTCTCTCCCCCTCTCCTCTCTCTCTTGCCCCCCCTCTCCCCCTCTCCCCCCCTCTCTCCTCTCCCCCTCTCCTTTCCCCCTCCCTCTCCTCTGCACTCCCTATTCTCTGCCCTCCCTATCCTCTCCTTCCTTCCTCTCCTCCCCCCCCCCCCTCTGCTCCCCCCCTCCTCTCCCCTCTCCTCTCCCCCCCTCCTCTCTCCCCCCTCTCCTCTCCACCCCCCTCTCCCTCTCGCCCCCCTCTCCTCTCTGCCCCCCCTCTCCCCCTCTCCCCCTCTTCCCCCTCTCCTTCTCCCCCTCCTCTCCCCCTCCCTCTCCTCTGCACTCCCTATCCTCTGCCCCTCCCTATCCTCTCCCCTATCCCTCTACCCTCTACTCTCCTCTCCCCCTTCTCCTCTCCCCCCCCCTTCTCCCTCTCCCCCCTCTCCTCTTCCCCCTCTCCTCTCGCCCCTCTTCTCTCCCCCCCTCCTCCTCTCCTCTGCTCTCCTCCACCCCCCCTCTCCTCTCCACCCTCTCTCTCTCCTCCCCCCCCACTCCTCCTCTCCCATCTCCTCTTCTTCTCCCCCCTCTTCTCTCCCCCATCATGTCCCCCACCCTCTTCTCTCCCCCTCTCCTCTCCCCCCCTCCCTCTCCTCCCCCTCCTCCATCTCCACCTCCCCCCCTCCCTCTTCTCTCCCCCCTCCTCTCTCTTCCCCCTCTCTCTCTCCTCTCCTCCTCCTCTCTCCTCTCCCCCCTCTCCTCTCCTCCCCCCCTCCCTCTCCTCTCTCTCCCCCTCCCTCTCCTCTCACCCCCCCTCTTCTCCACCCCTCTCCTTCTCTCCCCCTCTCTCTCCCCTCCCTCCCTCTCCCTCCCGCCTCCTTCTCTCCTCTCCCCCCCCTCGCTCTCCTCTCCCTCCTCTCCCTCTCCCTCTTCCTTCCCATCTCCTCCTCCCCTTCCCTCTCCTCTCCCCCCCCTCTCCTCACCTCTCCTTTCCCCCCCCCTCCCTCCTCCTCTCCCCCTCCCTCTCCTCTCCCCCTCCCCCTCTCCCTCTCCCCTCCTCTCCCCTCTCCCTCTCCCCTCCTCTCCTCTCCCCCCCCTCTCCCTCCCCCCCTCCTCTCCCCCCTCCCTCTCCTTCCCCCCTTTCCCTCTCCTCTCCCACTCCTCTCCTCTCCCCTCCCTCTCCTCTCGCCTCTCCCCTCCTCTCCCTCTCCCCCCCCTCTCCTCTCCCCCTCCCTCTCTCCCCCTCCCCCTCCTCCCTCTCCTCCCCTCTCCTCTTCCCCCTCCCCTCCTCCCCCTCTCCTCTCCTCTCCTCTTCCCCCTCTCCTCTCCTCTCCTTCCCCCCCTTTTTCTTCCTCCCCCCCACTCTCCCTTCCTCCCCTCCCCTCCCCTCCCCCCCCCTCCCCCCTCCCCCCCCCCCCTCCCTCCTCCTCCATCTCCCCTCCTCCCTCTCCCTCTCCTCTCCCCCTCTCTTCTCCTGCTCTCTCCTCCCTCTCCTCCCCCTCCCTCCTTTTTCTTTCTCACCCCCTCCCCTCATCCTCTCCCTCCCCCTCTCTTCTCCCCCTCTCCTCTCCCTCCCCTCTCCTCTCCCCCTCCCTTTCCTCTCCCCCTCCCTCTCCTCTCCCCTCCCTCTCCTCTCCACCCTCTCTCCTCCCCCTCCCCTCCTGCCCTCTCCCTCCTCCCCCTCCCTCTCCTCTCCCCCTCCCTCACCTCTCCCCCTCCCTCTCCTCTCCACTCCTCCCCCTCTCCTCTCCCCCTTCTCTCCTCCCTTCCTCTCCTCCCCCCCTCCCCCTCCTGCTGCCCCTCCCCCCTCCTCTCTCCCCCTCTCCCCCCTCTCTCACTCCCTCCCCCTCTCCTCCTCTCTTACCCCCTCTCCTCTCTGCCCCTCTCCCCCCTCTCCTCTCCCCCTCCCTCTCCCTCTGCCCCCTATCCTCTGCCCTCCCTATCCTCTCCCCTCCCCTCTCTACTCTCCTCACCCCCCCTCCTCTCCCCCCTTCTCCTCTCCCCACTCTCCTCCCCCCCCCTGTCCTCGCCCCCCTCTCCTCTCCCCCCCCCCCCTCTCCCCCCCCCCTCTCCTCACCCCCTGTCCTCTCCCCCTCCCCCACTCCTCGCCCCCCTCTTCTCTCCCCCCTCTTCTCTCCCCCATCTTCTCTCCTCCCCCTTCCTCTCCTCCCCTCTCTTCTCCCCCTCCCTCTCCTCCCCTCTCCTCTCTTCTCCTCTCCTCTTCTCTTGTCTCCTCCCCTCTCCTCTCCTCTCTCCTCCTCCCTCTCCTCTCCCCCCTCCGTCCTCTCCCCCTCCCTCTCCTCTCCCCCCCTCCTTTCCTCTCCCCCCTCCCTCTCCTCTCCCCCCTCTCCTCTCCCCTCTCGCCCCCCTCTCCTCTCCTCTCCCCCCTTCTCCTCCCCCCACCTCCTCTCCGCACCCCTCTCCGCCCCCTCCTCCCCTCTCTCCTCTTTCCCCTCTCTCCTCTCCCCCCCTCTCCTCTCCCCCCCCTCTACTCTCCCTCTCCCCCCCTCCTCTCTCCCCCCCCTCTCCTCTCTTCCCCCCTTTCCTCTCCCCCCCCCTCTCCTCCAATCCCCCCTCTCCTCTCCTGCACTTGGTCTAGTTAAGACCATTTCATTGCAACACATACAACATGAGTGATCGCTGGCATAGTTTCATCATTCAAAGTCACCCTTCATTACAGATAATATGAGAGATAATATATATAAGCATCTAGATAAACAGGGTCTGATTAGGAACAGTCAACATGGATTTGTGCCTGGAAGGTCAAGTTTGACTAATCTTCTTGAATTTTTTGAAGAGGTTACTAGGGAAATTGACGAGGGTAAAGCAGTGGATGTTGTCTATATGGACTTTAGTAAGGCCTTTGACAAGGTTCCTCATGGAAGGTTGGTTAAGAAGGTTCAACTGTTGGGTATAAATGCAGGAATAGCAAGATGGATTCAACAGTGGCTGAATGGGAGAAGCCAGAGGGTAATGGTGGATGGCTGTTTATCGGGTTGGAGGCAGGTGACTAGTGGGGTGCCTCAGGGATCTGTGTTGGGTCCTTTGTTGTTTGTCATGTACATCAATGATCTGGATGAAGGTGTGGTAAATTGGATTAGTAAGTATGCAGATGATACCAAGATAGGAGGTGTTGTGGATAATGAAGAGGATTTCCAAAGTCTACAGAGTGATTTAGGCCATTTGGAAAAATGGGCTGAAAGATGGCAGATGGAGTTTAATGCTGATAAATGTGAGGTGCTACACCTTGGCAGGACAAATCAAAATAGGACGTACATGGTAAATGGTAGGGAATTGAAAAATACAGTTGAACAGAGGGATCTGGGTATAACCGTGCATAGTTCCTTGAAGGTGGAATCTCATATAGATAGGGTGGTAAAGAAAGCTTTTGGTATGCTAGCCTTTATAAATTAGAGCATTGAGTATAGAAGCTGGGATGTAATGTTAAAATTGTACAAGGCATTGGTGAGACCAAATCTGGAGTATGGTGTACAATTTTGGTCGCCCAATTATAGGAAGGATGTCAACAAAATAGAGAGAGTACAGAGGAGATTTACTTGAATGTTGCCTGGGTTTCAACAACTAAGTTACAGAGATAGGTTGAATAAGTTAGGTCTTTATTCTCTTTAGCGCAGAAGGTTAAGGGGGGACTTGATAGAGGTCTTTAAAATGATGAGAGGGATAGACAGAGTTGATGTGGACAAGCTTTTCCCTTTGAGAATAGGGAAGATTCAAACAAGAGGTCATGACTTCAGAATTAAGGGACAGAAGTTTAGGGGTAATATGAGGGGGAACTTCTTTACTCAGAGAGTGGTAGCGGTGTGGAATGAGCTTCCAGTGGAAGTGGTGGAGGCAGGTTCATTGGTATCATTTAAAAATAAATTGGATAGGCATATGGATGAGAAGGGAATGGAGGGTTATGGTATGAGTGCAGGCAGGTGGGACTAAGGGGAAAAAAAGTTGTTCGGCACGGACTTGTAGGGCCGAGATGGCCTGTTTCCGTGCTGTAATTGTTATATGGTTATATGGTTATTACAATAATGGAACACTAGCTAGTTATCCAGGCTTATCACTGAGCACATTGCCGGCCTTATTTGTACAATTGTAAACATAGAACAGATAGAACCATCAGTCCACATTGCCTACGCTGAACATGATATTAACTATTCTCCTTTGCCTGCACATGATCCATATCCCTCCATTCTTGATTATGACATACCCATCTAAAAGCAACTTAAATGCCATTATGGCATCTGCCTCCACTACAGAACGATGCCAACGTCCCATATATGGGAATATCTGGCCTTAGGAGAGTTAGCATTGAATATGCCCCTCATGAGCTTGGTTACAAAAGGGTGTGACCCCACAGGCTGTCATTCCATTTCTCTCCAGAGGTAGGTAGACAGGGCACTTCTGGCACAGTTGATGGCGCTGTACGTTAGCCGTTCATCATGGTGTAAATTTACCAGAAATTCCAATACCAGTTGAATGTTCGTAGGTCTGTGGATAATGTTGTTCTGGTTGCAATACCTGTGCCATTTCCTCATATATACTTGGTGTTGATTTTTTGTTGACTCTCGTTGGCTCCAGCGATCATGTTCATAGCTCTCTTTGTTAAGCCCCGGTGTAATAAAGGAGCTGTCAGAGTCTACAAACCAAAACGTTAATATGACGATGACAAGGATGACTTGTCCTAGTTGCTGGATTTACCAGTAGATCCGGTCTGTGTTGAATAGTGATGTGAGTTTCTGATATCATCTCCTGTACCACTGGGAACCATGGTTGGGTAGGCCAATCGGGTACTATTAAGATACCAAACGCAGAGTCTTGTCTTATCTTACTTAGTACCCGACTGATGAGGCAGAAGGGAGGGAATGCATAAAAGAACAATTTCCCCCCTGTGCAGCGAAAAAACATCTGTAGCTGCTGCCCCAGGGTCTGGTTCCCATGATACATATTTTGGCACTTGGTGGTTAAGCCTGGATGCGAATAGATCGACATCTGGTGTTCCGTATCGTGCTGTAATTTCAACAAATACATTTTTGTCCAACATCCATTCGATGTTCTCATTGAATTTGCGTGACCTGGTGTCTGCCACTAAGTTTTGTCTACCTGGTAAGTAGGTAGCTGATATCCAAATTCCTCTGCGGATACACCATTACCAGAGCTTGTTTTCCAGAATGTCACATGATGTTGATTTGTTTCCACCCATGTGGTTGATGTATGCTACCACAGTGGTGTTATCAATTTGCAATCTCACATGCTGGTGGGATAACCCTAAGCAATATGACTTAAGGCCGTGAAAAGCTCCCAACATTTCTAAATAGTCTATGCCCAAAGTGTGTAGTAATGATGACTCGTGTTCATTCCATCTCCCACCACAGCTGGTGATGGAATCTGTGGCACCCCATCCGAGAGCACTAGCATCTGTTTGTAGTGTGATAGACGGATTGCTGATAATGATTGAATTGGAACAATGCCTAATGTTTTCTTTCCACCATTGTAGTTCTAATATGGCTTCTTTTGGTAGTTCCATAGGTCTATCAAAATGACCTCCTTTGTATTTTAGAGCTCTTATTTTTGCCCTTTGTAAATTATGATAATATAAAGGTCTGAATTGTGCAGTTGGAAAAGCTGCTGTTATCTTGCCAATCATTCTCACCACCTGTCTAATAGATGGTTTTCTTGTGTCAATGATTTTGCTGCAATCCTCCTCGAGGGCTATTGCTTTGTCTTGTGGCAAAGTCACTGACATAAGAACTGAGTTAATGGTAAATCCCAAGAAATCTATTGTTGTTGAAGGTTTCAATTTAGATTTAATTGGATGGATAATGAATCCTAGACTTTCAAATAATTGTATGATGGTTATGGTTGTTTCAGCTTGCTGTTATGGTTAATTCAGCTTGTTTTACCCTTTTGCCCAATATAAGTATATCAACCAAATAAGCCATCACAATGTGTTTATGTTCCCGTAGGAAAGCTAAGGCTGGTTTTAATATTTTAGTAAATAACCTAGGTGCAGAAGTAAGTCCATTTGGTAGTGCTCTGTATTGCCATGGGGTGATCCATCCAATTAAATTTCAAATAACGTCTGTGGTGACCTGTTTTAGGTACTGAATAGTGAGCATCTTTTAAAACAATGCTTGCCATGTAGTAACCTTTGGAGATTAATAGTTTAGCAGTAGCAAAGGTTTCCATTTTGAAGTGAATATATTTTACAAAAATATTCAAATTACTTAAATCTATGATGATGCAGCAACCACCATCTTTCTTATGTTTAATAAAAATGTTGGACAGGAATTCTAAAGGTTCGTGTTGGGTTTGTTCAATTATCCCCATTTTATGGAGTCTCTGCAGTTCAACATGTGCTTTTGCTTTATATTTGCCCTTAAGCCTGAACGTTCGGTACATGCTGGACTGGAGGATTACGTGTTTGTAAGAACTCTATCGTGTATCCCTGGATACTGCTTAAGATATAAGTATCTGATGTTAACTTATATCATGCATCCAGAAAAAAGGTGTAATCTGCCACCAACACCCATGCTTTCGTTTGTAAGTAAGGGACCAGACCTACTTACCTCTAAGGTTACCCATGGTCCTATCTCTTCCCTTGTACCTGAGGACGTTGAGGCCCCGGTGTCTTGGTTTGTGTTGTAGATGGGTGCATCTTCCACGAGGGCCGGCCTGGGCCATGTCCTAAGAAAGACCGGTGTTGGATTGGTCTTGCCCTCGACTGTTCCCCGGAGTAGTCCTTGCGACCCATGTGTGCATAGGGGTGGTATTTCTGGGGGTGGCGTTTTGTTGTTGTTATGAGTCCCAGGGCTTTGGATTCTTCGTCCAAATCTTTTACCTGTTTTGGTACGTCCCCTCCAAACAGGTAAATCTTTTCGGTGGTCGTTTCCGTTCTGCATAATCCTGCAAATTTTGGGTCCAGTACCGGCTGTATGCTCTTCTTTCTGATATTGTTTAGTTCATATTGGGTCTTGCAGAAGAGGGCCAAGGCATCTTTCTGGTGTTGATTCATATCTTCCTCATCCAGGGTTCGTGTGAATGCTGTTATCCCTGCGGTGAGGGTTTTAAGTACTTTTTGCAGGAGGACATCCCTTGTCCTGATGCTCGCCCCTACATGCTTCCAAATACATGTGTTCACGGTTGGGACATTAAGGGATTTACAGTTTCCAGGTTGCAAGTGACACCCCATGGTGTCAATTAGGGCCTGTCCCTGTAGCTGGTTCAGGGACATGTAATCAATACTTGCCGCTAACCTGGCTGGTAAATTATCCCCTGTGAGTTCTGGTGTTGCGAATTGAGCCACCATTTCAAGTAAGTTCCCACTCACCCCTTGCACTGAGTTTTCCATCAGTTCCTGTTCAGGGTCAGTCCAAATCTGCCCTGCTATGCTGTCCTGGGAGGCAATAGACCCCCGAATACAGCCCTGAATAAGGTACTGCAGAGGGGCTGTATGTCTGCCCAGTAGAGCCAGACCCCCTCTAGAGTATTGCCTCCATCAGCCGCTCCATTTTTGTCCAGTGCTCTCGGACACCTGGCTCTTGCGGCTTATCCTGGACCAGCTGCCGCTCCAACGCGGTACAGAGCTTTCGAGCGTTGACCACTCGCGGTCGCTGGTCCCACAGCTCAAACGCATTCCAGTGATCTCGGTCACTGGTCGCTTGCTGCTCCTCCAATTCCTTCAGCCCCACAGGCCCCTGAGCGTAGGTGGCGTGGGGCTGTTCGAAATCAGAGTCGTCCGAAAGAATGGCTCTGTTCGTTTAGCCTTTCCACCCAACGGCGGTGAGGCTAGCTCCGGCACAGGTGCTCCCGACAATGGAGACAGCCCTGCCGTCTGCCGCCGCTGGCTGCCCGTTCCTGCATTGCTCTTTGGTTCGTCCATCCTAGAGGTAAGAAACGTAGATCTCTTACCTGTCTTCGCTGGTTGTATACACCAGCCGTTTAGGAGGAATGTCCTTCCTCCATCAAAATGACTCGCGCAATGCGTGTAGCATAATGATGCACATGCGGACTAGCTCTTCATGGGCTCTTCATGGAGTCCCTCACGTGACTCCGAAGTAAAATGTAAGATAAATCTAGAGGGTATAACATGGAGAAATTAATGGTTTAGTTTAGAAACAGAAAAAATTAGTGCAGGAAGAGGCCATTTGGCCCTTTGAGCCAGCACCGCCATTTATTGTGATCATGGCTGATCATCCACAATCAATAACCCATACCTGCCTTCTCCCCATATCACTTGATTCCACTAGCCTCTCGTACTGTATCTAACTCTCTTTTAAATTCATCCAGTGAATTGGCCTCTACTGCCTTACGTGGCCGAGAATTCCACAAATTCACAACTCTCTGGGTGAAAAGGTTTTTTTCTCATCTCAGCTTTAAATGGTCTCCCCTTTATTCTGCCAGAAAGCCGATGGACAAACGTGTGGAAAAGCCTCTCGTGGAATGAGCCGTCCAGATTTCCTTGTCAGTGGGACAAGGTGAGGCGCAGGGAGCCAGTCTGTGGCGAGTCATTAAACCTCCATGTGGGAAAGTGACGTGCAGCTGCCCTCTGCTGGCGGGATACAGAACTACAACCGATTCTGCTCCAAATGTGTTTTTAATAACAAACATCCAGAGGAACTCCATGCTGTGGTAATTGGTGACAGCTTCATCACAGATATATGATCATTTTGCAGTTGAACATTGAGATCTGTTGAAAGAAAACATGAACCCTTCCCATCTAACATACAACTAATGTGAATGGTCGGCGTAGACATGCGGGGCTGAAGGGCCAGTTTCCACGCTGTATCTTTCAATCAATCCTGACTAATGGGAGGTCAATAGTCAATAGTCAATAGTCAATTTAATTGTCATTTGGACCCCTTGAGGTCCAAACGAAATGCCGTTTCTGCAGCCATACATTACAAACAAATAGACCCCAGACACAACATAATTTACATTTTACATAAACATCCATCACATTGCTGTGATGGAAGGCCAAAAAAAAAACTTATCTCTCCACTGCACTCTCCCCCCCCCCCCCCCCGATGTCAGAGTCAAAGTCAAAGCCCCCGGCTGGCGATGGCGATTGTCCCGCGGCCATTAAAACCACGCCGGGTGGTGCGAGGTCGCACACCGGGTCTTGGTTTTAGGGCCCCTGGCGTGCGCTCGCAGAGTCCCGCGGCCATTCCAAGCCGCGCGGGGCGGTGATGTTAGGCCCCGCTCCAGGAGCTCTTCGACCCCGCCACTCGGGCGGGAGAAGTCGCCGTTGCAGGGGCCCAGAAAGGCGGTCTCCCTCCAGGGATCCGCGGGCTCCCGGTGCCGACGTCCGCAGACCCGCAGTAGCAGCCTCCTAATCTCCGGAGGTCGGGCCGCAGCAGCAGCAGCAGCAGCAGCAGCAGCAGCAGCGCTCCTCTCCACCCGCTCCGGGCTCAGCCAGCTCCACGACGGTGACGGTGAGTCGACGGCACCAGAGTCCCCGGTTTTCTTCTGTTGGAGGCCGCACCTCCTTGCAGCCCCAACGACAATGGAGACCGACAAGAAAAGGTCGGGTCTCCCGTGCAGGGAGAGATTTAAAAGTTGCCCAGATGGCAAGAAATTCTTCAGTTATATAAAGAGCAAGAAAGAGGCTCTTTCTTGGACCACTGGAGAATGATGCAGGAGAAGTGATCATGGGACCATAAACAAATGCCAGAGGAGTTGAATAACTTTTTTAGATCATTCTTCACAGTGGAAGACACCAACAATGAAATTAATTATGGAAGTTAGTGGAGTGGCTATTACTAGGGAGAAGGGAAGCTGAAAGGGCTGAAGGTGGATAAGTCACCTGAACCAGATGGACTGCACCCTCGGGTTCTGAAAGAGGTGGCTTTAGAGTTAGTGGAGGCATTGATAGTGATATGTCAGGAATCACTAGAGTCAATAGTGCTAGTGCTAGTGGTTCCAGATGATGGGAAAACTGCCAATATTATCCTGCTGCACAAAAAGGCAGCAAGACAGAATAGTGGGTGGTTAGTCTGGCCAGTGGGTGGTAAGATTTTAGAGTCCATTATAAAAGATAAGTTTACAGAGTAAGAAGTTCATGATAAAATAGGCCAGTCAGCATGGTTTTGTGAAAGGGAGGTCTTGCTTGACAAATTTGCTGGAATTCTTTGAAGAAGTAAATAGCAGGTCAGATAAAGGAGAGTCAGTAGATGTTGCTTAATGTCAAATGTTCAGAAAACCTTTGATTAGGTGCCACACTGTAGGCTGCTTAGGAACATAAGAGCCCACGGTATCAAAGGGCAGGGACTAACATGGATAGCAGGTTGGCTGGATGGCAGAAGACAGAGTGGCAATAAAGGGGGCTTTTTCTGGTTGGCTGCCAGTGACTAGTGGAGTTCCGCAAGGGTCGGTGCTGGGGCCACTGCTCTTCACATTATATATTAATGATTTGGACAAGGGGATTGAGGCTTTGTGGCAAAGTTAGTGAATTATATGAAAATAGATGGAAGGGCAGGTAGTGTAGAGAAAGCAGGACTCTGCAGAAGGACTTGGACAGGTTAGGATAGTGGACAGAGAAGTGGCAGATGAAATATAGTGTAGCAAAGTGTGGAGTCATGCATATTGGTAGAAGGAATAAAGGCGTAGACTATTTTATAAATGGGGTGAGAATTCAGAAATTGGAGGTGCAAAGGTACTTGGGAATGCTGGTGAAGGATTCCCAAAAGAAAATCAAAAACAAAAGCTAACTCAATGCTAGCATTTATTTCAAGAGGACTTATATATGAAAAATGTAAAGTTGAGGTTCCATAACGCACTGGTCAGGCCACATTTGGAATATTATGAGCAATTTTGCACACCATATTTGAGGTAGGATGTGCTGGCTCGGGAGATGATCCAGAGGTTTACAGAATGATCCTAGGATTCAGTAGGTTAACTCATGATGAGCGTTTGGCGGCACTGGGCCTGTACTCTCTGGAGTTTAGAAGAATGTGGGGGGACCTAATTGAAATATACTGAATAGTGAAAGGCTTGTATAGAGTGGATGTGGAGAAGATGTTTCTACTAGTGGGAGAGTCCAGGACAAGAGGTCATAGTCTCAGAATTAAAGGGTGTTCTTTTAGGTAGGAAATGAGTAGAGATTTCTTTAGTCAGTGGGTGGTGAATCTGTGGAAGTCTATGCAGCAGAGGTCGTCAGTGGATATTTTTAAGGCAGAGACAGATAGATTCTTGATTAAAGGTGTCAGGGGTTATGGGGAGAAGGCAGGAGAATGGGGTTAGGAGGGAGAGATAGATCAGTTATGATTGCATGGTGGAATAGACATGATGGGCCAAATGGCCTAATTCTACTCCTCTTATAACCTGATGATAATATAGGTTTAAGGTGAGGGGGTTTAATAGGAACCTGAGGGGTAACTATTTTACACAAAGGGTGGAGCTGCCAGAGAAGATAGTTTAGGCAGGGACTATCGCAGTGGTTAAGAAACATTGAGACAGACGCATGGTTAGGATAAGTTTACAGGGATATGGGCCAATCACAAGCAGGTGGGACTCGTGTTGATGGGACACAGTGGTCAATGTGGGCTGATGGGCCAGTTTCCACATTGTATCACTCTCTGACATGCTTTATAAAGGTCCACTGACTGGGTTAGGCAAATCAGGAGAGTTTTGGTGGGTTCGGGAGAGAGAACAGGGAACGCGGACATAAGTGGGGAAGTGATGGATTTGCTCTGAGATCTGACAACTCCTTCACTCAATCATGTTACCTGCAAACATCTTCATACATAGCACAAAGTAGAAACTTCTTAGTACATAGAGAAACATACCATTGAAGGCAACCATTTACGGGTGACGTTGAGGAGACACATAAACTAAGTGGAAACTTCTTTAGGGCAATAAGAAACTTCCAGGTGCAGGTCACCCTTATGGACCAATCACAAGCATGCATTAAGTGTCAGTGTTCTGGAGATCCTGCAAAAGCCCCGACTTTGTGGCAACCAGTGGGTCGCAGGTGCAGAAGCTTCCTGAAACTTCTGCAAAGTTCCAGACTTAGTGGAGCCAGGTCCAGCAGCTTGCAAAGTGATGTCATCAGCCCATTCTCACAGACACCCACTTCCCATTCCCAAGTACACAAACCCCTGCATGTTTACTTTCTCCCCTTTTAACATTCCATGATAACCAAATCTTCCCATAAATGATCTTTATGAGCAGGGTGAAATGACAAGAGTCCATGATTCAGTGGTCCAACAGTAATGTACGTAAAGCTGCTGGCCCTGACGGCATCACCGGGCGCGTGCTCAGGGCCTGTGCTGCGCAGCTGACAGATGTCTGGACTGACATCTTCAACCTGTCACTTGCCCAAGCAGTTGTCCCCACGTGCCTTAAAACCACCTCCATCGTGCCAGTGCCAAAACACTCCACTGCGGGAAGCCTCAACGACTTCCGCCCAGTTGCACTTACCCCCATCATCACCAAGTGCTTCGAGAGGCTGGTCCTGGCACACCTCAAAAGCTGCCTACCCCCCACACTGGATCCCTATCAGTTTGCCTACCGCAAGAACAGGAGTACGGAGGATGCCATCTCAACGGCACTTTACTCCGTCCTCTCCCACCTCGACAACAGAGACACTTACATAAGAATGCTGTTCATCAATTACAGCTCAGCATTCAACACCATTATACCATCAAAACTGATCACCAAACTCGGTAACCTGGGCATCGACCCCTCCCTCTGCAACTGGATACTGGACTTTCTAACCAACAGACCACAGTCTGTTAGGTTAGACAAGCACACCTGTTCAACCCTCCCCCAGAACACCGGCGTTCCACAGGCTGTGTGCTGAACCCCCTCCTCTACTCCCTCTTCACCTATGACTGCACACCTGTACATGGTACTAACACCATCATCAAGTATGCAGATGATACAACGGTGATTGGCCTCATCAGCAACAACGATGAGTCGGCCTACAGGGAGGAGGTCCAGCACTTAGCAGCATGGTGCGCTGACAACAACCTGGCCCTTAACTCCAAGAAGACCAAGGAGCTCATTGTAGACTTCAGGAAGTCCAGGGGCGGCACGCACACCCCCATCCACATTAACGGGACAGAGGTGGAACTTGTTTCTAACTTCAGGTTCCTGGGTGTTAACATCTCCGATGACCTCTCTTGGACCCACAATACCTCAACTCTGATCAAGAAGGCTCAACAGCGTCTCTTCTTCCTGAGGAGACTGAAGAAGGTCCATCTGTCTCCTCAGATCCTGGTAAACTTCTACCGCTGCACCATCGAGAGCATCCTTACCAACTGTATCACAGTATGGTATGGCAACTGCTCTGTCTCCGACCGGAAGGCCTTGCAGAGGGTGGTGAAAATTGCCCAACGCATCACCGGTTCCTCGCTCCCCTCCATTGAGTCTGTCCAAAGCAAGCGTTGTCTGCGGAGGGCGCTCAGCATCGCCAAGGACTGCTCTCACCCCAACCATGGACTGTTTAACCTCCTACCATCCGGGAGGCGCTACAGGTCTCTCCGTTGCCGGACCAGCAGGTCCAGGAACAGCTTCTTCCCGGCGGCTGTCACACTACTCAACAACGTACCTCGGTGGCTGCCCGTCACCCCACCCCTCCCCCCCCCCCCCCCCCCGGACACTCCTCCCACAGGAAAAGCACTATGTCTGTATATATGCTAATGTAAATATTTATTCAAATCATATTCTATGTCGCTCTTCCAGGGAGATGCTAAATGCATTTCGTTGTCTCTGTACTGTACACTGACAATGACAATTAAAGTTGAATCTGAATCTGAATCTGAATCTGAATGATGATGAAGCTTCCATAAGTCTTTGCCTCCTGACTTTGTATGGGCACAGCAAATTCTCAGGCATTCGACCAAGAGGTATTCACCTCCCGAGTTTGCATGGGCGTGCATCCTCTTGGGCCCATCACATTAGCATTAGGGTATCTGGATGAAACCTCATTGGACCCTATAGCCTGTCAATCTAGTTTAAACCTTCCTGTTTGGTACTTGGAAACCTGCTGCCAGGTTATTGTCCCCCCTCACTATAGTTCTGTCTGACCTCACTGTTCCTGCTGAGCCTCAAAGCCAGGACCTATGGCACAGATTACTGTTATTGCTCTCCTTTGAATGTCCATCTTTCCATATCCTTCCAAACCTGTCCTATCCATGTACTTATCTAACTGTTTCTTAAATGTTTTTTTTAATGATTTATTTAGTCATACATATTTGAAGTAAGATTGCTGTCCTGTTTCACAGCAGCTGTTGGGTGATCTTGCAGAGGTGTATAACATTAAGGGGAATAGATAGGATAAACACACAGTCTTTTACCCAGGGTAGGGCCATCAAGAGCAAGAGGCCATGGGTTTAAGGTGTTAGGGGCAAGATTTAATATTGTAATACTTGACAGTTCTGACGGTAGGTTATTATCTCAACAAGCGACCCATCCTAGCTCCACAAATGTTGCCGGAGTTTCCAACATGTAGTTTTCTTTGTCTCAGTCCTGCAGAAGCTGCAGCATTTTATTTCCAGATTGACCTTTCATGTCTCCATGCTCTCCAACTTTCTTGCCAGTTGGTTTGTAGATTGGCAGGGGCAGGCCTTGGTTGATGACAGCAATGGATCGTGAAAAATGATTAAAACCATCTCTGGTCAGTATTCATTTCCATCAGTAGCTTGAATTACTTGGGAATAGGTCAAAAATCCCGAGTTGTACATTAATCTGTGTGTAATGTATGCCTGTCAAATGTCCCTCCCTATATATTTATCCACTTTGGAATCCCTCTGATATAGACTTCTCTTACACGCTGCTAAGGAAAACATTTTATTAAAGGCTGGATAGTTTATAAATGGGACTTAGTTAAAGTTTGAGCGTCATCAATATGATTTAGTTCATTACATTTCTCGTGAGCATTCATTTCATGCATTTATAAATTAAGGAATTTGCAAAGGCACCAATGTTTAGTTTAGCTTAGTTTAGTTTAGTCATACGGGACGGAAACAGGCCCTTCGTCCCACCAGGTCCACATCGACCCGCGAACCCTATACATTAATGCTATCCTAAACTCTAGGGACAATGTTTACGCTTATACCAAGACAATTAACCTACATACCTGCATGTCTTTGGAGTGTGGGAAGAAACTGAAGTTCTTGGAGAAAACCCACGCAGTCACGGGGTGAATGTTTAAACTCCGTGCAGACAGCACCCGTAGACGGGATCAAACCTGGGTCTCCGGTGTTGCAAGCGCTGTATGGGAGCAACTCTACCGTTGCGCTGCTGTGCCGCCCTAATTGGTAATTCAAGCAGCTGATGGAAATATACTTGGAAAAGAGATGAAAATATAGAGTAATAAGAAATATTTTCCAAAGGTTAATACGGGCAAAACTGGTGACTTCTACAATTTGGTGTTTACATTCTTTGTAGAATTCAGATTCTGATAAAGTAGCTACAGGTTCATATGTGCCTTGTTTCATCTGTGTGTAGGGCATTTGTGTGCTAATTGGAAGGCCGAAACATTTGTACTCTCTGTTCATTAGCTGATAAGAAATTAGATCAAGAACTTAAACAGTGTGCCCTTTGTTTTGCAGTTGTGAAACAGGCACATTGATTGAAAGATCCAGCATGAAAATAGGCCTTTTGGCCCAGCAAGTCAATGCTGACCGTCGATCACCCATTCACACTATTTCCATGTTATCCCTCTTTTCATCCACTCCCTCCACGTTAGGGACAATTTAAAGGCCAATTAACCTAGAAACCCACACTTCTATGGGACATGCAAAGAAAGGGATGTACCCCAATAGACCCAATATGGTCACAGAGAGAACAGTGCCTGAGATCAGATGGATCATGGTTTTCTGGTGCTGTGAGGCAAGAATTCTAGCAGCTGTGCCACTGTGCTAATCACTGTGCTAACCACTGTTCTGCTACTTCCACTTTTAACAGCTGGAGAAGCAAATTCACTTGTTTGATCTTATCTCCAGAATTAATGTGCACTCCACTGTTGAACCCATCTGTGGCTTCCATGCAAGCTCAGTCAAATGCAGACGTCAGAGATGGGATGTTGATCAGTTGCCATCTTTTATTCCCTCTCTGTTATGTTTAATTCTGTTGGTGTCCTGCTTATCTTTGCGCTGCTGCACTAGAACACGACAGCGAAGAAAATGGCACTGGCCACCACCGATTGGTAAAACATTTGCAGCATCTTACTGCAGACATTGAAGGAGCGGAGCCTCCTCAGAAAGTAGAGACGGCTCTGTCCCTTCTGGTACAAGGCCTCAGCATTCCTGGACCAAGCCAGTTTACTGACAAGGTAAACTTCAAGGTACTTGTTCACCTTGGTACTCCTTACTCGTGTGCACATCCACACTCTGATAGAGACAGGGGTATTCCTCTCCTCCTAAAGTCCACCATTAACTCCTTAGTCTTATCAGTGATGAGCTGCAGCTGATTTGGTCCACACCACTTAAAGTCATTGACTACACCTCTGTATCCAGCTCCCCTCCCCTCACTGATGCAGCCCGCAATTACAGAGTCATCCGAAAACTGCTGCAGGTGGCAGGAATCCGAGTTGTATCTGAAGTCCGAGGTGCAGATGTTGAACAGGAAGGGAGAGAGGATCATTCCCTGTGGAGCCCCAGTGTACAATGTCCAAACACAGTTCTGTAGCCTGACGTACTGTGATTGTCCAGTCAGGTAGTTGGTGATCCAGGACACCAATGGAGCATCCACCCGCATCTTTGTCTGTTTGCTCCCTCGAAGTGCAGGGATGATATCAAAAACACTGGAGAAGTGAAAAAACATGACTCTCACAGTGTTTCCTGACTTATCCAGGTAAGCATTGTAACAATGGAGCAGGCGGATGATGCCGTCCTCAACCCCCATCTTTGCGTGTTAAGCAAACTGCAGGGGGTCCAGGTAGGGTTTAAACAGGGTTCACAGGTGAGTGAACACCAGCCTCTCCAGGGACTTTATGATATGAAAGTCAGCGCCATCAGTCTGTAGTCATTGGAGGAGCTGGGACACGTCCTCTTTGCTTCAGGAACCAGGCGAGATGTCTTCCACATCACAGGAACCGTCTCCAGGCTCAGGCTCAGGTTGAAGATATGCTGGAGTACTCCGCACAACTGGCTGGTACACTCCTTGAGTACCCTTGCGCTGACACCATCAGGACCTGTGGCTTTGCCTGGGCAGAGTCTGCTCAGCTCCTTCCTTGTCTCCTCAGCCTTGATGGTCAGGCTCGACAAAGAAAGAGCGGAGGAAGTGGACCAAGGGGATTGAGGGGGAGAATCTGTCAGGGAGCAGGGGGGAGGGTGCGCAGAGGCCCCACCAATCAATTAACAAGCAGGTTTAGCTCATTGGCCCAGTCCTGGTTTCTTCCCTCCCTTGACCACTGGTCAGCTTGTAGCCTGTAATACCTTTCATACCGCTCCACACATCCCTCTTGTTGTACTGTTGGCGTTTCAGCTCCAGCTTTCTCTTGTAGTCGTCCTTGCCCTGTCTTAGTCTCATCTTCAAGTTTTCTGTAGATTAGATTAGATTAGATTAGATTCGTTTATTGTCATTCAGACCTTTCGTTCTGAACGAAATTCTGTTTCCCTGCAGTCATACATATAATTTTAAAAAATGACAAAACACATAGTCAACACAAATTTAACATCCACCTGTACCTGTTTCACCTCCTCCCTGTCACCATTTCTGAAGGCCCTCTTCTCCTGTTTGAGAAGGGCCTTTATGTCACTGGTGACCCAGGGCTTGTTGTTGGGGAAACAGTGTACAGTCTCTTCAGCGAATTTATCCACACAGAAATGTATGTAACTGGAAACATAGTCCGTGAGTCCATCAATATCCTCCCCATGAGGACTACAGAGTGTGTCCCAGTCTGTGACCTCAAAACAGCCCTGTAGAGCGTCACAGGCCTCCTGTGACCACCTATCTCCTCACTGACCTTGTGGTCACAGGCAGCCTCTGGACCATTGACATATCTGAGTAGGAGATGGACCAAGTTGTGATTGGATCATCCCAGTGGCGGAAGGGGTATGAGCCTTACGTCTCTTTAACACTGGCATACAGCAGGTCAAATGTTTTCATACCCCTGGTGGGACAGTCAACAAAATGAGTGAGTGTGATTAGGGGAGCGTCCAAATTCACGTGGTTGAAATCCCACACGAAAGACAGTTAATCTGTTGGAAAGTACTTAAGGGACTTGTCATAGTGGATGCAGGGAGGGCATGTGAAATATAAAACATGATCCAACTGACATGAGGGACTGAGAGACCAGCTCTCCTTTTACTACTTATGTCCCCGTGCAATGTTATTAACATGGCAGCCATTTTGGCCAAAGCAAGCTACCGAAGGAGCAATGAAATAACTGACCAAATAATTTACTTACAGTGAAGTTGGTTAAGGATTCAACATTGACCAGGGATTTGTATAAAACTACACTTTATTCTTGTTTTCGAGCAATATCAAGATATTGAATATCTTGTATGTTCAATATCTACTCAAGAGGTCTGGCTTAACGATACTTTGGAAACAATGAATTTCTGGCAGCGCAAGACTCAATCAACAAGTTTGGTTTAAACTCGTATCTGCAGTTACCACACACTGAGCAATGTTTATTGTTTTTTGAGATAGGAATTAATTTACTTTGGGTGAGTAATAAATTGCTAGACTTTCAATGGTTTAGTAACTTCCTTGATTGGCTTCCATGAGTGCAGCTGGTGATAGGGGACCTCTTGTAGGGATTAGATATTATATCTGTGCAATGGTGCCAACACTTGCTTCTGGTGTGGGCAAGAACTCCTCTTTTTAAACCTTAGCCAATATGTCAGCTTCCCTGTATTCTGTGACCTTGGGTTTCAACACTATGTATGGAACATAAACCCATGTGACCCAGTTCCTAGTCTCAGTCCAAAAAATCCGGATACAAGCCTGAATGACTCTATGACATGACCTTGACAAATAAATATTCCCAAGGCACGGATATAGCTGCAGCTTATTTTTTTATTGAGCTCTTCCAGTTCAAAGTCACAACACGTTCTCAACTGAGATTTCGGCTCATATTCCTTTTCAAAACAGTTTACAAATGCTGTCAATTTAAGGTAAATTCTGTACTTTCTTGAATAGAGAGAGTGCCAATGGTCAATTTTGACCTGAAAATATAAAACAGTTTCAGAAGAGAAGTTCACTTTGTCTATTAAGTCTAATCCCGCTCTTAAGAACCATTTCCCTTTTTGCAGTAACAAACCAATCTGGACCCAGTCCAAGGTTTAAATCTTCTCATCACCGTCAAGTGGGCGGCGCGACTCTCGTCAGCAGCGGCCTCTGCAGCCCGTCCGCGTTTTATTATTTTCTGTCTATGTTTTTATGTAGTTTTTGTTATATTTTGTTGGGGTGTGTGTGTGGGGGGTGGGGTGGGGTGGGAGGGAGGGAGGGGGAAACTTTTAAATCTCTCCCTGCACGGGAGACCCAACCTTTTCTTGTTGGGCCTCCGTTATCGTTGGGGCTGCAATGAGGAGCGGCCTCCAACAGGAAGAGACCGGGGACTCTGGTGCCGACGACTCACCTCACCGTCGCGGGGCTGGCCGAGTCCGGAGCGGGTGGAGCGGTGGTGGAGCGCTGCTGCTGCTGCTGCTGCTGCTGCGGCCCGACCGGAGAGTCGGAGGCTTTAACTGCAGGTCTGTGGACGGCGGCACCGGGAGCCCACGGGTCCCTGGAGGGAGACCGCTTTTTCAGGGCTCTCGCAACGGCGACTTCTCCCGCCCGAGTTGCGGGGTCGAGGAGCTCCTGGAGCGGGGCCTAACATCACCGCCCCGCGCGGCTTGGAATGGCCGCGGGACTCTGCGAGGGCACGCCGGGGGCTCTAACACCAAGACCCGGTGTGCGACCTCGCACCACCCGGCGTGGCTTTAATGGCCGCGGGACAATCGCCATCGCCAGCCGGGGGCTTTGACTTTGACTCTGACATCGGGGGGGGGGGGGGGGGGGAGTGCAGTGGAGAGATAAGTTTATTTGGCCTTCCATCACAGCAATGTGATGGATGTTTATGTAAAATGTAAATTATGTTGTGTCTTGGGTCTATTTGTTTGTAATGTATGGCTGCAGAAACGGCATTTCGTTTGGACCTCAAGGGGTCCAAATGACAATTAAATGTATCTTGTATCTTGTAAGTCAGTTAATAAACTTGCAGCTGGTTAAGATGCGACAGGTGGATGAACACAGACGTCAGGATAATCTGCTGCCAAGAAGTTTGGCACATCAAGAAACAGATTGGATTTTTGAATATTGATGTCCAACTTGATCACACTCTGCACTTTTGTTAAGGAGAATATTATGAATGGTGTTGGGTAGACTGATGGAACAGGAAATGGTGTTGGATAGACTGATGGGACTGAAGGCTGATAAATCCCTAGGGCCAGAAGGTCTGCATATCAGGGTACTCAAGGAGGTAGCTCTCAAAATCATGGACGCATTGGTGATCATTTTCCAATGTTTTATAGATTCTGGATCAGTTCCTGTGGATTGCAGTAGGTATGTTGCAAAGCGTACCTGAAGCGTCGCTGAAAATCTGTCCCAGCCCACGTGCGCGATTTTGGCGCCGTTTAGAGGGGGGTTGGTTTAGAACGCGATTTTCTCTAGGCTGTTCCAATCGAAGATGTTCAGCCTAGTTAATTATTAACGAAAAATCGCTGGAAGACCCCGTCGCAAAAGCTATTATTTGTTTTAAAGGCCTTGTATAATAGGACGTAATTACGTATTACAAAATAGGACGTACATGGTAAATGGTAGGGAATTGAAGAATGTAGGTGAACAGAGGGATCTGGGAATAACTGTGCACAGTTCCCTGAAAGTGGAATCTCATGTAGATAGGGTGGTAAAGAAAGCTTTTGGTGTGCTGGCCTTTATAAATCAGAGCATTGAGTATAGAAGTTGGGATGTAATGTTAAAATTGTACAAGGCATTGGTGAGGCCATTTCTGGAGTATGGTGTACAATTTTGGTCGCCTAATTATAGGAAGGATGTCAACAAAATAGAGAGAGTACAGAGGAGATTTACTAGAATGTTGCCTGGGTTTCAGCAACTAAGTTACAGAGAAAGGTTGAACAAGTTAGGGCTTTATTCTTTGGAGCGCAGAAGGTTAAGGGGGGACTTGATAGAGGTTTTTAAAATGATGAGAGGGATAGACAGAGTTGACGTGGAAAAGCTTTTCCCACTGAGAGTAGGGAAGATTCAAACAAGGGGACATGACATGAGAATTAAGGGACTGAAGTTTAGGGGTAACATGAGGGGGAACTTCTTTACTCAGAGAGTGGTAGCTGTGTGGAATGAGCTTCCAGTGAAAGTGGTGGAGGCAGGTTCGTTTTTATCATTTAAAAATAAATTGGATAGTTATATGGATGGGAAGGGAATGGAGGGTTATGGTCTGAGCGCAGGTATATGGGACTAGGGGAGATTATGTGTTCGGCACAGACTAGAAGGGTCGAGATGGCCTGTTTCCGTGCTGTAATTGTTATATGGTTATTATATGGTTATAATAGTTATAGTAGTTTAAAAATCAATCTCTAAACCCGCGACCACCGGCAGCCGTCAGGGTTGCATAGAGCAGACAACAGAAGGTAGGCTGTTTATTTTTACATTAAAAAGGGCTTCTTAAGATCCCTTTATACAAAGTTTAATATTGCGAGTAGCTCATTTTGGCCCCATTATATCCCGCAGTATTTTTCTGGGCATTTGAGGGCACAAATCCACCGCAATGTGAACGTTCTAAACCAGTGCGTTCACAGGATCCCACTAGAAAGCTGATTTAAATTGACTTTAATTTACAGCAATTGAACACTAAATTCCTTCCATTTGGCCTATAAATTAATGTAAATGAGATTTAAAAATCATGTTTTATTGTGAATTATTTATGAATATTATTTGGACACTTAGGCTATTTAAAAATGTTAATCATTTATTAAGAAATGGATAGGTGTTTAGATCTAGTAATTGAAGTTTGAAATTAACTACAATTGGGTAACTAACTAATTATATGCTTTAATTTCAGGTCATCCAAGTAAGATTATTTTATATTTGTTTCAGAATGGTTCAATCTACGATAACTGAAAATTTCATTCTGTTCTCTTAATTTTTAAGAAGGTTGTGGGCTTTTGACTGCACACGATCACAGCTTTTTTGTTATGTCCATAGAAAATCAATAGGGAACAAGATGCTAATTTCTGAGTATGAAAATGGCCATAACTATTTAAATACTTGAGATATGAAAGTGAATCAGGTGTCAAATAAAACCGTTTTATGCTTTATCGGATGGGATAAATTACAGACTTGATTTTATAAATCTCAAAATTTTGTAACATTGCTAATGTTAGCCCACTTTTCAAGAAAGGAAGGAGAGAGAAAGCAGGGAAATATAGACAAGTTAACCTGACATCAGTGGTGGGGACAATGCTAGAATCGATTATTAAAGATGTAATAGCGACACATTTGGATAGCAGTGACAGGATCGGTTCAACTCAGCATGGATTTACAAAGAGGAAATCATGCTGAACAAATCTTCTGGAATTTTTTGATGATGTTGCAAGTAAAATGGACAAGGGAGAGCCAGTAGATGTAGTGTACCTGGACTTTCAGAAGGCCTTTGATAAGGTCCCGCGCAGGAGATTAATGGGTAAAATTAGAGCAATATGGTATTTGAGGTAGGGTATTGGATAGAAAATTGTTTGGCAGACAGGAAACAAAAAGTAGGGATTAATAGGTCCTTTTCAGAATGGCAGGCAGAGACTAGTGGGGTGCCACAAGGCTCGGTGCTGGGACCACAGCTATTTACAATATACATCATGGTTTAGATGAAGGAATTAAAAGTAACATTAGCAAATTTGCAGATAACCCAAAGCTGGATGGCAGTGTGAACTGTGAAGAAGATGCTATGAGGATGCCGGGTGATTTGGACAGGATGGGTGAGTGGGCAGATGCATGACAGATGCAGTATAATGTGGATAAATGTGAGGCATGAACGGGAAGGCAGATTATTATCAAAATGGTGTCAGGTTAGGAATCGGGAAAGTACAACGAGACCTGGGTGCCCTTGTACATCAGTCACTGAAAGTAAGCATGCAGGTACAGCAGGCAGTGAAGAAAGCAAATGGCCTGTTGGCATTCTTAACGAGTGGAGTTGAGTATAGGAGCAAAGAGGTCCTTCTGCAGTTGTACAGGGCCCTGGTGAGACCACACCTGTGGTATTGTGTGCAGTTTTGGTCCCCTAATTTTAGGTATGTTACAAAACCTACCTGAATCGTGGCTGAGCATCTGCCCCACCCCTTGTGTGTGATTTTGGCGCTGTTTGGAGGGGGCGGGTTTAAAACGCGATTTTTACTAGGCTGTTCCAATCGCAGATGTTCAGCCTAGTAAATCATTAACGGAGAATCGCTGCAAGACCCGGTCACAAAAGCTATTATTAGTTTTATAGGCCTCGAATAATAGATATAATAGTTTTAAAAGCTAACGTTCACTCCGCAACCTCTCGCAGCCCCAGGGTTTTATAAAGCAAACTATTAAAGGTATGTGCCTTATTTTTACATTAAATGGGGCATATATATAACCCTAAATATCAAGTTATCTATAGCGAGTAGCTCATTTTGGGCTTTTTATATCCCGCAGTATTTTTCTCGGCATTTGAGGGCACTAATCCAGCGCGATGTCAACATTCTAAACCAGCGCGTTCACAGAAACCCACTAGAAAGCCGATTTAAATGGGCATTTATTTACAGCAATTGAACACTAAATTCCTTCCATTTGGCCTATAAATTAATGTAAATTAGATATAAAAATCATGTTATATTGTGAATTATTTGTGAATAATCTTTGGACACTTAGGCTATTTAAAAATGTTAATCTTTCCTTAAGAAATGGGCTCTTGACTATCCAAGATCACAGCTTTTTTGTAATGTCCATTGAAAATCAATAGGGAACAAGATGCTAATTTCCGTGTATGAAAATGGCCATAACTTTTTTAATACTTGAGATATGAAAGTGAATTTGGTATCAAATTAAACTTATTGTTATGCTTTATCTGATGGGATAAATTGCAGACTTGATTTTTTAAATCTCAAAATTTTGTAACATTGCTACTAATTTGAGGAAGGACATTCTTGCTATTGAGGGAGTGCAGCGTAGATTCACAAGGGTAATTCCCCGAACTGTCGTATGATGAAAGAATAGAGCAACTGGGCTTGTATTCGCTGGAATTTAGAAGGATGAGAGGATATCATATAGAAATATTTAAAATTATTAAGGGATTGGACATGCTAGATGCATGACACATGTTCCCGATGTTTGGGGAGTTCAGAACCAGGGGCCAGAGTTTAAGGATAAGGGGTCAGCCATTTAGAACTGAGATGAGGAAAAACTTTTTCATGCAGAGAGTGTGAATTTGTGGAATTCTCTGCCTCAGAAGGCAGTGGAGGTCAATTCACTGGATGCATTCAAAAGTGAGTTAGATAGAGTTAGGACTAGCTGAATCAAGGATTATGGGGAGAAGGCAGCAATTGGGTACTGATTATGGATGAGCTGCCATGACCACATTGAATGACAGTGCTGGCACGAAGGGCCGATTCGGCCTACTCCTGCACCTATTGTCTATGTATCTATGTAATCTGAGGGGGTAACATTTTCACACATCGTGTGTTGGGTGTATGGAACAAACTGCCAGAGGAGGTAGTTGCGGCTGGGACTATCCCAATGTTTAAGAAACAGTGGTTCAGGTACATGGATAGGACAGGTTTGGAGGGATATGGTGCAGGCAGATGGGACTAGTGTAGCTGGAACATGTTGGCCCATGTGGGAAAGTTGGGCCGAAAGGGCCTGTTTCCATACATATAATCTCTTGAGGTTATCCTTTATATTATCTGCCAGAGCCATTGCCTTTTTGCCTTCCTGATTTTCTTTTTTTGTTTGCTCCTTTGATCCCAAAACTCCTCCAGGGATGCACCAGCAGCCTATACCAGCCCCACGCCTCCTTGCTCTTCCCCAAAGCTTCAATTCCCCTCATCAAACAAGGTTTCTTACACCCACCTGCCTTGCCCTTCACTGTGACATGAGCATGGATGTTGCGGACTCTTGCTAGCACACTTTTAAAAACATCCCATTTCCTGCTGTTCCATTTCCTTCAAACACCCTGGTCCAATCAATGAGTGAATTCCTGTCTGATATCTTCAATATTGGTCTTGCCCCAATTCAGAATTTTAACTCGTGGGCATGCCCTATCTCTATCCTTAACTATCTTAAATCTAATAGAACAGCAGTCGCTCGTCCAAAAAGGATCATCCACAAGCACTTCATCCACTTTTTCTTTCCAATTTCCCAAGACTAGATCAAGCATTGCCCTCTCCTGTGTGGGGCCTTGTACATATCACCCTTCATACCAACTTCTAGTTTGTCATCTGCCTTTGTCCTGCAAGGGATCCAACCCCTCTGCCAATCTAGTTTCAAACCACCTGTGTAGCATGAGCAAACCTGCCTGCCAGGATATTGAAAGCCCTCCAGTTAAAGTGCAACCCTTTCCCCCTTGTACAGGTCACCTCTGGCCCAGAAGTGATCCTAATGGTCCAGAAATCTGAATACCTGCCCCCTGCGCCAACTTCTCAGCTACACCTTCATCTTGACTATCTTCCTGTTCTTATGCCCCTGTCCCACTTAGGAAACCTGAATGGAAACCTCTGGAGACTTTGCACCCACCCAAGGTTTCCGTGCAGTTCCCGGAGGTTGCAGGTGGTTGCTGGAGGTTGCAGGTAGTGGAAGCAGGTAGGGAGACTGACAAAAACCTCCGGGAATCTCCGGGAATTGCATGGAAATCTTGGGTGGGGTGCAAAGTCTCCAGAGGTTTCCATTCAGGTTTCCTAAGTGGGACAGGGGCATAACTCTCACTAGCACATGGCACTGGAAGCAAATCAGAGATCATGTCCCTGAGGTCCTGCTTTTTGCATTTTACTTAACTTCCAAGACTCATATTGCAGCCCCTCATTTTCATTACTACCTATATCATTTGTGCCAACACGCACAATGACTGCCGGTTGCTCCCCCTCCCTCTTGAGGATGTCATGAAATCATGATCAAATAGCAGAATTAGATTGAAGTCCCTGAGAGCAGTTGAGGATGATGTCAGTGATCAAGTAGTCGACAAGAGTGAGATCAGGGATACTGGGAACAGGCGATGGGAAGATGCTGATCCTGTTTGTACATGGGACAGTACAGATCAGGAAGAGGCCCTTCGACCCACAATGTCAGGGTCAAACATATTGTCATTCAACTAATCTCACTGCCGGCACGTGACGTGCATATCCATGTGCCTATCCAAATGTCTCAAAAACACCACTATTGTATCTGTCTCCACCACCGCAAAGTGCCCACCCGTGCTTGTGTTCTCCCTTATGGGCCTGTCCCACTTAGGCAATTTTTCTGGTGACTGCTGGTGAGTGTCAAGTTGCTGGCAGTCGCCTGAATAACAGACAACTGGAACGGTGACTGTCAGAGTGGAACACATATACACACACACACACACACACACACACACACACACACACACACACACACACACACACACACACACACACACACACACACACACACACACACACACACACACACACACACACACACACACACACACACACACACACACACACATCACAAAGGTGGGGGCCAGGGCAAGCGGGGGGAGCGCTGTCTGAAATTCACACGGCGCAAAGTCAAGGTGATTCAGACACACACCACGACGAACAGGAAGATTGGTGCTGTAATTAAGACAGCTAAAGCACAGTATACGGTAAGTCCTTTAAAAGAGGGGGGCAGAGGTGGGGGGAGAAGAGGGGAGAAGGAGGGAGAAGGAGTGAAGCCAACTTATAAGATGCCAGACAATTTTTAAGAAGCCAGAGATGCACAGCTGTGAAGCTGGGCGGACATTTAACATTACCGGTCGGTTATCCTTGGTTCTGAAAACTCCTGATTTTATTTCCCCACTGAGTCATTAAAATTCACCGGTCAGCACTGGCTACAACCTACTAGAACCCATGAGAACCTTCGACCTCCTGGCAACCCACTGGGACTTCCTGGCACCCACGGCACAAGAATTCGCGCTACTCTCCATGGCCGCTTCATTCTAGTCGGCACTAACTTTTCAACATGTTGAAATATTCTTGGCGAACATAATGAGGCCATGACTAGTTCCCAGAATGCGGGAACTCCTCACGACCATGAAGGCGACTCCCTGGCAACCACCCGCGAACATGTGGCAACTGCATAGTCTCCTGCACTACTATGGTGGGCGGCGCGACTCACGTCGCAGCGGCCTCTGCAGTCCGTCTGTCTTTTTGTTATTTTTTGTTCCGTTTTAATGTAGTTTTTATTTTTTTGATGGGGTATGTGTGTGTGTGTGTGTGGGGGGGGCGGGGGGTGGGGGGGGAAACTTTAAAAAATTTTCCCTGCACGGAGAACCCGACCTTTCCCTGTCGGGTCTCCGTTGTCGTTGGGGCTGCACCATGGAACAGCCTCCAGCAGGAACGTCCTGGGGCTCCAGTCACGGAGCTGCGGAGCTACTCACCATCACGGAGCTGGCCAGAGCGGGTGGAGCTGTGGTGGCGCGCTGCTGCGACCCGACCCTCGGAGATTCGGAGGCTTACCACAGGTCTGTGGACAGTGACACCGGGAGCCCGCGTGTCCCTGCTGGGAGACCGCTTTTTGGGGCTTCCGCAACGGCGACTTCTCCCGCCCGAGTAGCGGGGTCGAGGATGATCTGGAGCGGGGCCTTACATCATCGCCCGGCGTGGCTTCAACGGCTGCGGGACTTTGCCAGTGCCCGCCCGGGGCTCCAACAACAAGACCCGGAGCGCAGCCTTGCATCACCCGGCGCGGCGTTAATGGCCACGGGACAATTACCATCACCCGCCGGGGGCTCTGACTTTGACTCTGACATTGGGGGGAGAGGGAAGTGCAGGGGAGAAATACGTTTTTTTTGCCTTCCATCACAGCGAGGTGGAGATGCGCTGTGATGGATGTCTATGTAAATTGTGTTGTGTCTTGGGTCTTTTTTTTTTCTTGTATGTATGACTGCAGAAACAACATTTCACTTGAGCCTCTATGAGGTTCAAGTGACAAATAAATTGTATTGTGTATTGTGTATTGTGTATTGCAGTCGCCTAAAAGTTGGACAGGCCAAAAACTCCGCTCCTCTCGTCTGAAAGCTCTCCCCTGTAGTATTTGACATGTTTTATCATCTGAAGAACGTTCTGACTATCAATGGCTCCCAGAATTTTATAAACTAATCAGATCATTAGGTCTCCCGTCATGAGAACCTGAGATGTTGGTCAGAAATACCAAGGGTGGCTGAATGTGAAGACAGGGGTTTCCAGGAGCAGCTTGAGTGTGAGTGCCACAAGGGAAGGTCAGAGACCTGGGGAGCAACACAGAGCCTTATCAGATACTGTCAACGTGCAGGGTGGGGTCAGAGACCCTTGCAGTAGCCGAGTGTAGATCTCAGAGTCGCTGTATGTGAGGTCAGAAACCCCCAGAACAGGCACACCATGATCTTCCAACACCTGGGTTAGCAGGTCAGAAAATTCAGCCACTGCGGAAATGACCAGTGCTCGAATCCACAATTCCAGCACCAATACATTTCTTGTAAAATCTTGTAATTAAAAAAAAAATAATGGTTAAACCAAATCCACATAATAAACTAGAGACGATCAAGTTCTTCATAAATTGCACTAGTTTCATCAGTTAACACAAATTACAAAATACATGATCAGAGTTAAAGAAAATAACTATCATGGACTATCTTGAAATAACTGCATGGAAATTCCGATCAGTGTTTTGGCTGTTTTGTTTATCATCACAGCTGTAGATCCGCCCTTCATCTTTCTTATTTGAGAGAGTTTGCTGTGTGCAGATTGGCAATGCAGGTATTGATGGCACCTCACAACTTCAGGGGTTTGTCTCCTCAGGGTATCATAGAGTGGTCCTGCATGATGGGCACTTTGGCCTGGCTCATTCATCTCGGCTTGTGACAGCAGCACTGTCACTGGAGTTTGTACCGTCTCCCTCTCCCCATATGGTTATCCCTGCACTGTTCAATTTCCCCCCTGCACTCCAAGGATGTGCTGGATAGTAAGTTGATTGGTCACTCTGAGTTACCCCTAGTGTAGGTGGCATTAGGTGAGAAAGACAAAGTTTAAGGGGGAAATGCAGAGCAAACTTTTTAACACATGGGGTTGAATGCCTAGAACGTGCTGCTAGGGATGGTGGTAGAGGCAGATACATAGAACATAGAATAGAACAGTAGAAGAACATTTCTTATAATTATCTGTGCTGAACACGATGCCACGACCATCACTTGTCTACCTGCAGATAATCCGTATCCCTCCATTCCCTGCATATCAATATGCTTATTTAAAACTCTTTTAAATGCTAATAACATAAATGCATCAACCAGCTTCCCTGGCTGCATGTTCCAGGCACACCACCCGCTATTGCCCTGTTCATCTATCTATCTATCTATCTATCTATCTATCTATCTATCTATCTATCTATCTATCTATCTAGTGTTTGTGTGAGTTTGTGAGTGATCACATTTTCGCGATAAAACACACGGTAACAGTAAAACTTTTACATATTCCGGAAGACATTTTGCCCGTGTAGTCTGAAATTGCCATATCTGAAAATGTCAAGCTTTATTTTTTGAGTTATTACTGAAAATGTAAAAATATCTGACAAAACTTTGAATTTTAAAATGACTGTCTTTCGCTGATGACGTTACAATGGGTGTGCTCCGTGTTGTGGTTCACCCACTGCGAGTGACGTCCCCCCTCCCCGATCCCTCCCCCACCCCGGTTATTCAAAAGATGCAGGAAGAACGAGCAGGTCGGCCCTATACTGGAGCTCTCAGCTCGGTCTCGGCTCGGGTCAAACTCGGGTCGGTCTCGGGTCCCTCTCTGCCCCTCTCTCTCTCTGCCTCTCTCTCTGCCCCTCTCCCTCTATGCTCCTCTCTTTCTCTCTCTCTATCTGTCTCTCTCTCTCTCTCTCTCTCTCTCTCTCTCTCTCTCTCTCTCTCTCTCTCTATCTCTCTCGCTCTCTCTCTCTCTCTCTGCCCCTCTTTCTCTCACTGCCCCTCTCTCTGCCTCTCTGCCCCTCTCTCTCTTTTCTGCCCCCTCTCTCTCTCTCTGCTCTCTCTCTACCCCTCCCTCTCCGCCCCTCTCTGCCCTCTGCTCTGTCTCTGCCCTCTCTCTCTCTGCACTTTCTCTTTCTGCCCACTCTCTCTGCCCTTTCTCTCTCTGCCCTTTCTCTCTACCTCCATTCCTCTCCCTCTCTAACTGTGCCTGCAAGTTGGGGGCAATGTGTGAGTGGATGGGGTCGGGGATGGAGTAATAGGTGCGAATGTATGTGTGTTTGTTTGTGTGTGTGTAATCACATCTTCGCGAAAAAATGCTGCGGGAATGATAAAATGTTTACATATTCCAGTAGACATTTATTCAGTGGGGTCCAAAAGCGCCTTATCTGAAAATGTCATGCTTTATTTCTCGAGTTATACTGAAAATGTTCAAAAATCTGACAAAACTTTGAATTTAAAAAGATTGTCTTTCGCTGATGACATCACAATGGGTTCCAAGCGCTGCGAGTGATGTCACCCCCCAACCCCCCTCCCCACCAAAGATCCTAGAGGAGCAAGATAGACCACTCCTCCGAAATCCAATGGACTGGCGTGTAGTACGTGACGGAACGTCACGGCCGCCATTTTTTAATGCGACACGCGACTTTCGGTATGCCACCCCCTGTGATCCAAAGCAAAGATTATAGAGCTCCACTATAATCTTTGATCCAAAGCAAAGATCCTCGAGTATCTTGTAGCGGGAACAGCCCCCTCCTTTGCGTAGTTTCCCTTGCATTGTATTCCTTTAACACACACTGCACATAATTAAATTTAACATATACATATTTTATATATTTATATTATTGTGTGTCTGTGTGTGAGAGGCAAGTTAGAGATAATTAAGTTTATTCTCATGGATCAGAAGCAACTTTGATTTAAATAATCACTATTAATTTATTTGTCTTGTAAGATGATATACATAAACCATAAAGGCAATTATATATATAATTATATAGTAATAATATATATATATATATATATATATATATTTATACACACATATATATACACATACATATATACACACATACATATATACACATACATACATACGTATACACATACATATGCACACATACAAATACACGCATACATATGGATACATTTATATGCATACATACACACATATAAACATATATACATACATATATACACGCATATACATATACATGCATATATACACATACATGCATATATACACATACATATATATTTATACATATGATTAACATGTAGAGGAACCAACGAGAGAGCAGGCTATTTTAGACTGGGTATTGAGTAATGAGGAAGGGTTAGTTAGCAATCTTGTTGTACGTGCCCCCTTGGGCAAGAGTGACCATAATATGGTTGAGTTCTTCATTAGGATGGAGAGTGACATTGTTAATTCAGAAACAATAGTTCTGAACTTAAAGAAAGGTAACTTTGAGGGTATGAGACGTGAATTGGCCAAGATTGACTGGCAATTAATTCTAAAAGGGTTGACGGTGGATATACAATGGAAGACATTTAAAGACTGCATGGATGAACTACAAAAATTGTTCATCCCAGTTTGGCAAAAGAATAAATCAGGGAAGGTAGTACATCCATGGATAACAAAGGAAATCAGGGATAGTATCAAAGCGAAGGATGATGCGTACAAATTAGCCAGAAAAAGCAGCATACCGGAGGACTGGGAGAAATTCAAAGACCCGCAGAGGAGGACAAAGGGCTTAATTAGGAAAGGAAAAATAGATTATGAAAGAAAACTGGCAGGGAACATAAAAACTGACTGCAAAAGTTTTTATAGATATGTGAAAAGAAAGAGATTAGTTAAAACAAATATAGGTCCCTTGCAGTCAGAAACAGGTGAGTTGATCATAGGGAACAAGGATATGGCGGACCAATTGAATAACTACTTTGGTTCCGTCTTCACTAAGGAAGACATAAATAATTTGTGGGAAAAAGCAGGGGACCGCGGGTCAAAGGAGTTGGAGGAATTGAGTGAAATCCAGGTTAGCCGGGAAGTGGTGTTGGGTAAATTGAATGGATTAAAGGCCGATAAATCCCCAGGGCCAGATAGGCTGCATCCCAGAGTATTTAAGGAAGCAGCTCCAGAAATAGTGGATGCATTAGTAATAATCTTTCAAAACTCTTTAGATTCTGGAGTAGTTCCTGAAGATTGGCGGGTAGCAAACGTAACCCCACTTTTTAAGAATAGAGGGAGAGAGAAAATGGGGAATTACAGACCAGTTAGTCTAACATCGGTAGTGGGGAAACTGCTAGTCAGTTATTAAAGATGAGATAGCAGCACATTTGGAAAGTGGTGAAATCATTGGACAAAGTCAGCATGGATTTACGAAAGGTAAATCATGTCTGACGAATCTTATAGAATTTTTCGAGGATGTAACTAGTAGCATGGATAGGGGAGAACCAGTGGATGTGGTTTATCTGGACTTCCAGAAGGCTTTCGACAAGGTCCCACATAAGAGATTAGTATACAAACTTAAAGTACATGGCATTGGGGGTTCAGTATTGATGTGGATAGAGAACTGGCTGGCAAACAGGAAGCAAAGAGTAGGAGTAAACGGGTCCTTTTCACAATGGCAGGCAGTGACTCTGGAACTCTCTGCCACAGAGGGTAGTTGAGGCCAGTTCATTGGCTATATTTAAGAGGGAGTTAGATGTGGCCCTTGTGGCCAAGGGGATCAGAGGGTATGGAGAAAAGGCAGGTACGGGATACTGAGTTGGATGATCAGCCATGATCATATTAAATGGCGGTGCAGGCTCGAAGGGCCGAATGGCCTACTCCTGCACCTAATTTCTATGTTTCTATGTTTCTATGTTTGTATGTGACTAGTGGGGTACCGCAAGGCTCAGTGCTGGGACCCCAGCTATTTACAATATATATTAATGATCTGGATGAGGGAATTGAAGGCAATATCTTCAAGTTTGCGGATGACACTAAGCTGAGGGGCAGTGATAGCTGTGAGGAGGATGCTAGGAGACTGCAAGGTGACTTGGATAGGCTGGGTGAGTGGGCAAATGTTTGGCAGATGCAGTATAATGTGGATAAATGTGAGGTTATCCATTTTGGTGGCAAAAACAGGAAAGCAGACTATTATCTAAATGGTGGCCGACTAGGAAAAGGGGAGATGCAGCGAGACCTGGGTGTCATGGTACACCAGTCATTGAAAGTAGGCATGCAGGTGCAGCAGGCAGTGAAGAAAGCAAATGGTATGTTAGCGTTCATAGCGAAAAGATTTGAGAATAGGAGCAGGGAAGTTCTACTGCAGTTGTACAGGGTCTTGGTGAGACCACACCTGGAGTATTGCGTACAGTTTTGGTCTCCAAATCTGAGGAAGGACATTATTGCCATAGAGGGAGTGCAGAGAAGGTTCACCAGACTGATTCCTGGGATGTCAGGACTGTCTTATGAAGAAAGACTGGATAGACTTGGTTTATACTCTCTAGAATTTAGGAGATTGAGAGGGGATCTTATAGAAACTTACAAAATTCTTAAGGGGTTGGACAGGCTAGATGCAGGAAGATTGCTCCCGATGTTGGGCAAGTCCAGGACAAGGGGTCACAGCTTAAGGATAAGGGGGAAATCCTTTAAAACCAAGATGAGAAGAACCTTTTTCACACAGAGAGTGGTGAATCTCTGGAACTCTCTGCCGCAGAGGGTAGTCGAGGACAGTTCATTGGCTATATTTAATAGGGAGTTAGATGTGGCCCTTGTGGCTAAGGGGATCAGAGGGTATGGAGAGAAGGCAGGTATGGGATACTGAGTTGGATGATCAGCCATGATCATATTGAATGGCGGTGCAGGCTCGAAGGGCCGAATGGCCTACTCCTGCACCTAATTTTTATGTTTCTATGTTTCTATTATTTTCCAACGATCAATAGATTTACGATCAGTTCCTGTGGATTGGAGGATAGCTAATGCTATCCCACTTTTCAAGAAAGGAGCGAGAGAGAAAACGGGGAATTACAGACCAGTTAGCCTGACTTTGGTGGTGTGAAAGATGCTGGAGTCAATTATTAAAGATGTAATAATGGGGCATTTGGATAGCAGTAAAAGGATTAGTCCAAGCCAACATGGATTTATGATTTTACAATGCATTTAAGCCTCTCCCAGATGCATTCCTGGAATATGTAGGAAGTTTATTGTAACCTAGTGCTACTTGCCTGAACAATGGATGATATATCACTTAAATGCAATTGTTTTCAGTTGTGTGGAGAGACCTGTATATTGAAAATGCTTTTTGCCTCTAAAATGTCAATTTACCTTAAATGTAGAAGAGCTTATTAAAATCTTCTTACAAAGACCATTAAGTATTTTCTTTCTATCCTCTTTTGGACCCAAGGCATAGCAGAGCTGCCAACTCTCACGAAGAGGTAAGGGAGGGGGAGATGGAAGGGAGGGAGAGAGGGAAGGGAGGGAGATCGAGAAGAGAGGGGGAGAGAGAGAGAGAGAGAGATCGAGAGAAGAGAGGGGAGCGAGAGATCGAGAGGAGGGGAGAGAGAGATCGAGAGAAGAGAGGGAGAAGGGGGGAGAGGGAGAAGGGGGAGAGGGAGAAGGGGGAGGGAGAGTGGAACGATAGCACATTATAACGCGCAGCCGTCCCATTCCGACCAAAGATTATAGAGCAGAGCTCCACTGGTATCTTTGATTGCGGCCGCCGCCACCGAACCACCATTGCACCCAAAGACGATAGAGCAGAGTTGTATAATATTTGATTGCACCCTTTTTCACGGCGGGCTTGTGATCTTTGCTTGTGATGTCTTGACAATTCGAGGAATATAATGGGTAACAGCCGCCCATTCTCGGACTTGAATCTGAGCTAAAAAAATCTCCTGGTCACTGGACCTGATGTGTCCGCGGGCCATATTGTGGAGACCAATCCCAAACAGAAAATAACATTTTCACGGCAGGATATCGACTGAAAATAATAAAAATATTTTCTCACCTTTCTTTTTTATTGGGGAACCTAAAGAATTACAGTCGGGTCGTTTAGATTTACGATTAGAATACTTGATAGCAGAGCAGTGAGATGAAATTTAGCTAAGGACGCCATGACAGTGTGGGGGAAGCCCAATAAAATGCCTCAAAAAATGGCGTCGACGATCACACACGTCATACTACGCGTTTTTCGAGGAGTGGTCTATCTTGCTCCTCTATAATCTTTGCTCCCCACTCTCGGCTCAGTCCCAGCTCGACTGCATCTGGTCTTGGTCTGGTCTCGGCTCAGTCTTGGGTCCTTCTCAGTTCGCTCGGGTCCTTAGTTCCTCGGTCCCTCTCTGCCTCTCTCTCTCTCTCTCTCTCTCTCTCTCTCTCTCTCTCTCTGCCCTCTCTCTGCCCCCCTCTGCCTCTACCAGCTGCCTATGTCCTCTGCCCTCTGTCCCTAGCCTCTGCCCTCTGTCCCTGCCCTCTGCCCTCTGCTCTCTGCCCTCTGTCTCTGGCCTCTGTCTCTACCGTCTCAGTCCCTGGCCTTTGCCCCTGCCCTTTCTACCTCCCACCGCTCCCCTCTAGCTGCACCTGCAAGTTGGTGGCTATGCATGAGTGTATAGGGCGGGCGATGGGGTAAAAGGAGCAAATTTATAATATTAATATAATATCAAGGGGTGTGTTTAGTGAATGGGTGCGGGGTGGTTAGTGTGTGTGTGATGCCGCAGGTCGCCACCCCCGCACCCCCGCAATCACTCATTGAGGGGATGGAACCCAATGGGTCCCACTTTGTCTAGTATACTCTAAAAACTCTCATCTTTTATGTGGATTTGTATGTGTATGATCACATCTTCTCGAAAAAATGATGCGGTAACGTTAAAATTTTGACATATTCCAGGAGACATTTTTCCATGGAGTCCAAACGCACCTTATCTAAAAATGTCATGCATTACTTATTGTTATTACTGAAAATGTTCTGACAAAATCTGACAAAAGTTTGAATTTAAAAATCACTGATGGGGTCTGCGTGGCTTTCTTGCATGCGCTGCAAGTGACGTCACCCCCCCCCCCCCCCCCCCCTCCCCCCTCCCCCCCACCCCTCCCCCTCCCCCCTCCAACCCCTCCCTCCTCCCCCCTCCCCTCCCACCCCCTCCAACCCTCCCCTCTCTCCCTCCAACCCCTCCCCCCTCCCCCTCTCCCCTCCAACCCCCTCCCCCCTCTCCCCTCCAACCCCCTCCCTCCTCCCCCCTCTCCCCCCCACCCCTCCCTCCTCACTCCACCGTTATTGAAAAGACGGAGAAAGAACGAGCAATCGTGCCCTATACTGAAGCCACCAAGTTCTTGGGTCGCTCGGTCAGCTCCTCTCTCTCCCCGCTTGGCCTCTCTCTCTCCCCCCCACCTCACCCCTCTCATCTTCCCCCTCCTCTCCCCCCCCTCCTCTTCCCCCCCTCCTCTTCCCCTCTGTGCCTCTGCCCTGCCTCTGCTCTGCCTCTGCCCTGTCTCTCTCTACCTCCCTCCCTCTCTAGCCATGCCTGTGAGTTTTGGGCTATGCGTGAGTGGATAGGGTGGGGGATGGGGTAAAAAGGAGCGAATTAATAATATTTATATAATATCAAGGGGGGGTGGTTATCGTGTGTGGGTGGTTAGCGTGATGGGGTGGGGGGGTTAGTGTGTGTGTGTTTTGTGGGGGTGGTTAGTGTGTGTGGGATGCCACAGAACCCCCCCCCCCCCCCCCCACAACCGCACGCTGAGGGGACAGGACCCAATGGGTCCCACTTGGTCTAGTCACCCTTAAACTTTGCCCCTCACATTTTATAGCAATGCAAAAGTGGTGTTTAAGTGGCTTTTAGATAGGCACATGGACAGGCGAAAAATGAAGGTATTAGGATCATGTGCAGACAGTTTATCTTGGCATGATATTCACTACACTGTGCGCTGAAGGGCCTGTTACTGTGTGGTACAATTCTGTTTTATATTTTATATCACAGTAGAGAAGGTACCAAACTGCAATTCTAAAGTTACAAAAAACATTCTTAAAAATATAGAAGCAGTTGCCTCTTTTGTTTTATTTCAAGCATATGGTGTAAGTGTTGGATTTAGCTTTTTTTGTAATATACTTGGTGTAATGCTACTTGGATTGTATGTGGGTGTTAATCTGATCCCTGAAAGCATTGTATTGTATAAAAGCACATGCTCAGCTGTGTGCCCTGTTCTATTACTATTAGGATATTGTCAAATGTTATTGTTTCATTTATTCTGCTCCATCGTTTGTCATTAAAACCAGCTCAGCTATTCCAAGGATGTTAAGTGCTCAGTTAATACAACATCTCTGGTTACATCTCTGGCTGATGGACAGATCACAACTGTTTCTCGCAGTTCTGCATCTGTGGAAAATACCATTGCAATTTCCAACAGGATTACATATCAAAGACTATATTGCAGTACAGCTTTCTCTATTTTTGATCATGACAGTGACAAATTGTGTTTACTCAGTTGTTCAGGTTGCAGTAGTTGACTTTAATTGACCTGTGCTAGTAAATCTACTAAAAAATATCCCCCTACATCAGAGTGCATGGAAATACCTACAGGGAAGAAATCAGGCAATGTTAACCTTTACAATGTATTATATATCAACTCTCATAAATAACGTGTTGTGAAGAAGGTTTGTAATAATGTGCTTCAAAACATACAGAATATTTATTGCCCGCAGTTTCAGTCAATGAGCCAGTGTTGGAGAGAGGGGTGCAATCCACTAGATGCAGTTAGTGAGAAGTCAGTTCACCCACCAAACAGAATTCAGATTCAGATTCAGATTCAGAAAACTTTATTGTCTGTCGTAACAGAAAATCTTCTTTGACATGGCTAAACATACAGACAGGACAATGTACTGATAAGCAGTCATACAACACAGATTTCTGCGAGCCCACACAGTGTGTATCAATCTTAAAATCAATATAAGATTAAAAACTGTAAAAATAGACAAGATAAAAGTTGTGGATTGATTCAAAGAGCAGAGAAATTGACTGAGCTGCTTCTCTGAGCAAAACAGAAATATGCATGGGGTAACTGCATATATACTGTGTGTATATCGTCAACAATCACCAAGAAATCCAGTAACAATGGAAAGCAAAGTAAAGGCAGATGTTGTATTATGACATAAATGCAGAAAATGCTGGAAACCTTCAGCAGTTCGGCACCATTGCCGAGTCCATGTCATCAGACTGCAGGGGCAATCTTGAGGTTCAATTGCCTGTGATATTAATTCTCCATCCTACATATTCAATGATTCAATGATGCTTTATCATCACATGTAACGAGGTACAGTGAAATGCTTTGTTTTGCATAAAACCCGGTAAAATCATGTAGCAGACCTCATCTAAGAAGTGTATAAGTGTTGTCACACCTTCGGTAATCGAGGCAAACTCTGTCTGTGGCCTTCTGCACTGAGGCCTATATAAGCTTGAGGAACATCTTTCATCTGTACAGAACGCATGTTGTTAGTGCAGAATTCAACGGTTTCAGGCAATTTACATCCTCTGTTTGCTTAAGAGTTCTCTAGACACAAAAAGCTAGAGTAACTCAGAGGGTCAGAGCATCTCTGGAGAAAAGGAAAAGATGACATACGAGTCATGACCTTTTTTCAGATTGGCAGTCTGAAACAGAAGGTTATGGGATTGACGGTGAGCTGGCTAACTGGATTCAAAACTGGCTTGATGGAAGAAGTCAGAGGATGATAGAGTTTATTTTTCTGATTGGAGACCTGTGATCAGTGGTGTGTGGCAGGGATCTATCCTGGGTCCACTGTTGTTTTTCATCTATGTTAAGGGTTTGGATGACATGTGGTTAATGTTTACATTTAATTTTAGTTTTAGAGATACAGCGTGGAAATGGACCCTTTGACCCACCAAGTCCGCGCTGACAAGCGATCCCCATATATTAACACTATCCTACACACACTAGGGACAATTTTTACATTTACCAACCCCATTAATCTACAAACCCATACGTCTTTGGCGTGTGGGAGGAAACCAAAGATCGTGGAGAAAATCCACGCAGGTCAGGGGGGGAACGTTCAAACTCCGTATAGACAGCACCCATAGTTGGGATCGAATCCGGGTCTTACATGGTAGCAACTCTTTACCTGCTGCATATAGTTAGTAACTTTGTAATGTAAATTAGTAATGTGGTTAGTAAATTTGTGGATGACACCAGTGTTGTAGTTAACAATGTGGAAGGCTATCAAAGTTTATAAAAACGACTGGATTAACTAGGGAAGTGGGCCAATGAATGGCAAGTGGAATTTAATGCTGACAAGCGTGAGGTGTTGTATTGTCAAAAGTGAGGTCAAACCAGGGCAGGACTTGCACAGTAAACGGTAGGGCCCTGGCGAGTATGGTGGAGCAGGTAGATCTAGGGATGAAGGTGGACATCTTTCTGAAAGTAGTGGCACAGGTTGATAGACTGGTGAAGGAGGCATGTGTCAAAGGAAATTTAATGCAGGATGTTACAGCTGTATAGGTTGTGGTGAGACCATACTTGGAGGATTGTATGCAGTTCTCGTTCTGTTCTACTATGGGAAGAGTGTCATTATGCTGGATGCTAAAGGATGCAGAAAAGATTCTACACAATGGTATCAGATCTGAGGCTTGTTATTATTAGTAGCTGGATAGGCTGGGACTTCTGCAGAGTACAGGAGATTAAGACCTTGTAGCGACATACAAATCACGAGGGGCATGGAGCAGATGCGCAGCTTTCTGTTGAGCAGTCCAAAGCCAGAGGGCACAAGTTTAAGGTACGAGGAGAAAGATTATAAAAGGGATGGGAGGCAATTTTGTCACAGAGGTAGGTGGCACCCTTAATCCTCTTGGTGGCATCTTTAAAACATAGACTCTATGAATCAATGGATTAGTGCAGGAGGGCAGCAGGAATCAGAAGGGGAGCAGTGAGAGAGAGGATCGGACAATTCTCATGTCGGAGAGAGGAGACCTCCATCAAATATTTCCTTTAGTAAGTCTACCATATCAACTATGGACTGTCTGGTTACGCTACGGACCTGGGCTCTTTTTCTTCACTAGTATTGTTATTAATTATTTTGTTTATTATCTGTTACCTCTGAATACCTCTACTTACAGGCAGACTATACAGATGCAAGTAAGAATGTTGTTGTTCTGTTGGTGGTACATGTGACAAACACCCTGGACTGATGACTCACGGCTCACCTTCCCAACCAATATATATCTTGTTGTAAACTTGTATGTCCTTCACCACAGTCCACTACACCATCTGCAAATTTACTAACAATGTTAGCTATGAGTTGGTGTCATCTGTAAATGTACTAACATTGTTAGCTACATGACATCTAAATTGTGATGTGTCTCAAAGACCCACACCATCCTGGCCACACAGTCATGTCCCCATTGCCATTGGGAAGAAGGTACAGGAGCTTGAAATCTGGAACATCCAGGTTCAGGAACAGCTACTTCCCCACAGCCATCAGGCTATTAAACACAACTTCAAACAAGCTCTGAACAATAACATTCTATAATTACTATTGCACTTTATCTGTTCCATTATCGTGTATATATATGGTCTTTGGTATATAGACACACTGAACTTTTATCTCCTGTTCTGTATTATGTTTACATATTCTGTTGTGCTGCAACAAGTAAGAATTTCATTGTCCTATCTGGGATACATGACAATAAAACTCTCTTGCCTTGATTCTTGCGTTAAAGGGCGACATTTTTGACGACAGCCTGGAAAAAGGTTGTTGCATCGTGGTCGGGGCATGTCGCGTGACGACACATATAGTGACGCGTACGTGATGCACGGTGTCTCCGCGGGGGGGGAGGGGGGGAGGGGGGAGGGAGATGGGGTGGGGAGAGAAGAGGGGAGGGAGGGGAGAGGGGGAGGAGGAAAGGAGAGAGATTGGGAGGGAGAGGAGAACGGGGTGGGGGAGAGGGAGGAGGAGGAGAGGGTGGAGTGGTAGGTGAGCGGGGGAGGGCAGGATGGGGAGGGGAGAGGGGTATGGGGTGGGGGAGAGAGGGGGGTGTTAGAGGTGGAGAGAGGGGATGAGGGGAAGGGGAGAGAGGGGTAAGGGAAGGGAGGGGGGGAGAGAGAGGGGAGGGGAGGGAGTGAGGTAGGGGAGGGGGGAGGGAGAGAGAAAGGGTGGGGGAGTGAGGGGGGAGAGGAGTAGCTGGTAGTGGTGCAAGAGAGGAGGAGGGGGTGGGGGAGATGGGGGTGAAGGGGGGTGGGTGAGGGGTAGGGGGGAAGTGGTGGAAGAGGCAGAGATGGGTAGGGGAAGAGGTGGGGGAGAGAGAACGGTTGGGGTTGGGAGTGGGAGGGGAGGAGGGAGAGGGGGGGGGGGGTGGGAGGAGAGAGGGCGAGGGGAGGGAGGGGGGGAAAGGGAGGAGGAGAGAAGGTGGGGAGGGGGTGAGAGAGGATAGGGTAGGGGGGAAAGAGGGTGGGGAGGAGGAGAGAGGGGAGAGAGGAGATGGGAAGTGTGTGGAGGGAGGGGGAGAGCGGAGAGAGAGAGGGGGAAGTGGGGAGGGAGATGGAAGGGAGGGGGAGAGAGAGAGAGGGGGTGGGGGAGGGAGATGGGCAGGGGTGGGGGAAGGGGGAGGAGAGAAGTGGTAAAGTGGGGAGGAAGGGGGAGAGGGGTAGGGGGAGTGGTGGAAGAGGGACAGAGGGGTGGGTGGGAGGAGTGGGGGGGGGGAGGGATGAGGGAGAGAGTGGAGGGAGGGGGAAGGGAGGGGGAGAGAGGGGTGGGGTGGTTGTGGGAGAGGGAGAGGGATGGGGTAAGTGGGAGAGAAGTGGAAGAGTGGGGAGGGAGGGGTAGGGGAGTGGTGGAAGAGGGGCAGAGGGGTAGGGGGAAGGGGCGGGGGGTGAGAGGGAAGGGGGTGGGGTAGAGAGGGAAGGGGGGTGGAGGTGAGAGGGATGGGGGGGGAGGAGGAGGGGGGAGGTCGGGAGAGAGGTGAGGAGAGGGAGATGGAGAGGGGAGGGAGAGAGGGGATGGGGAGGGGGGGAGGAGAGAGGGATGGGGGAGGGCGAGAGAGGTGTGGGGAGGGGGAGAGGAGGGGGAGGGGGAGGGAGGGAGTTGGGTAGGGGAGGGGAGGGGGAAGAATGTGGAGGGAGAGAAAGAGGGGTGGGGGAGAGAGAGGGGGGGGAAATAGTGGGGAGCGAGTGTGGAAGGGGGAGGGGGAGGGACAGTCCATCTGTTCGCCATTCCCTTTCATCCCCAATCCTCTTTCTCTATTCCCACACACGTGATGACCCGCTTCGACACAGGCTGCGGGGGGGGGGGGGGGGGAGGGGCTGGGGCAGGGGCTGGTGCAAAGGCATATGTAAATGGATCCATTCCGATTGGACATCTGTGAGCATTGGTCATTGTGACATCACACGATGGAACGTTCACCAACATTCTATGGGTGAGAGCTTTGTTTTAACACTTTGAAATTTTTGGGGGGGGAGGGAGAAGGATTTTATTAAAAATGTGTACATAAACATGACAAAATGAATGAAAAGTGAAATCTCTACCGAAATAGAAAAAAACCTCGGCGTTTCTGCGTGTGGTGGTGGCGTAGCAATGAATCAAATGCTGGGAACCACAAGATAGGTAGAAACACACACACAGCCTCACACACACACACACACACACACACACACACACACACACACACACACACACACACACACACACACACACACACACACACACACACACACACACACACACACACACACACACACACACACACACACACACACACACACACACATAGAGTTTTAAATATAGATAGAAAATAGATGTATTGGGCTGCTTCCAGATCCAATCACCGTTTCTATAACTTTTCACAGGGATGGATTCCTGAACTATAGGCTGAACTACCCTCTCTCCTCCACCCGCCTCTGCCCCAATCCTGTCCCCATCCCTTCTTCTCTACTATCCCCTACCCTCTCCCCACCCCTCTCCCCCCCCCTTCTTCCCTTGCCCCTTTCTCCCTTCTTCCCCGCTCCACTCTTCTCCCCCTTCTCCAATCCCCCCTCCCCTCACATCCCCTTTGTTGTTCCCAAAGTCTGCATTTATCCCATAGTTACAAAAACAAATAATCTGGGCTTTGTGCTGTACTGTTAGTGGGATCTAGTTGTCACAGGCTGGGTCCACAAATGGGGGACGTTGGGGAAAGTGGGGGGTGGGAGGTGGAGAATGGGAGAAGGGAGGGAGAGGGGGGCAGGGACGAAGAGGGGTAGGGTAAGGAGAAGGGTAGGGGGAGTGAGAAAGGATGGGGGCAGGAGGGGGGTAGTTCAATCTACACTCACTGAATGCATCCCTGTGAAAAGTTATAGAGACAGTGATTGGATCTGCAAGCGGACCAATATATCTGTAAATAAAACTGAACTACTCAGACATCATTTCATTTGCACAATTGATTTTATTGTATTAATTTTAATATCATAATGTTTAAAATCCATGCCTTGAAGGAAGAATACTTTACAGCCCATCTGTGGTCCTTAATCCTAACCCTAACCGGGTGTCACCCGCAAGACAGCATACGTCAGCGCATGTGGTGCAACTTGATGGGTTTCCGGGCATCAGTCACTGACGCTCCGCAGACGACGAAAAAATCGCAAATTGAGACAGGCCCCTAATGTATATAACAAAACAGCATTTGGACCCATTACCAATCCCAGTGAACACCACTGGTCCTAGGATGCAGACATAAGAGGTGCTTTTCCTCCAATTTCCGGTGTTGCTCGCTCTGGGCATGGAATCCTGGGGGCTTGAACATTGAATTCTCCCAATTTTGTTAGTCCTTGCTGTCTCCTCCCCTTCCTCAGCCCTCCTGCTGTCTCCTCCCATCCCCCAGCCTTCGAGCTCCTTCTCCTTTTTATTTCTTCTCCCTGCCACCCCACCTCCGATCAGTCTGAAGAAGGGTTTTGGCCCGAAACGTTGCCTTTTTCCTTTGCTCCATAGATGTTGCTGCACCTGCTGCGTTTCTCCAGCTCTTTTGTGTACCTTCGATTTTCCAGCATCTGCAGTTCCTTCTTAAACACCAATTCTTAATGAGTTGGGCCCCATTTATAGATTTCTTGGAGTCATGTGGTGCTACAGTATCGTGAAAATTAAAAGTTTCAGGTGTGGGTGAAAGACGATCTAGAACATAAAAAAATCATCTCCTTGTGGCGATTGAATAAACGCCCTCCTGCTTTCCCTCCTCACTTATTTATTTTCTTCACTATTTCTTTATCTGCCTTTTACTCACGCACACTAGCCTATCCTTCACTCTTTACTACCTCTTTTTCCTTTCTCTCTTCTTACTTTTCTCTTTAAAAAAAAAAGGAAGTTGTACATAGAAACATAGAAACATAGAAATTAGGTGCAGGAGTAGGCCATTCGGCCCTTCGAGCCTGTACCGCCATTCAATATGATCATGGCTGATCATCCAACTCAGTATCCCGTACCTGCCTTCTCTCCATACCCCCTGATCCCCTTAGCCACAAGGGCCACATCTAACTCCCTCTTAAATATAGCCAATGAACTGGCCTCAACTACCCTCTGTGGCAGAGAGTTCCAGAGATTCACCACTCTCTGTGTGAAAAAAGTTCTTCTCATCTTGGTTTTATAGGATTTCCCCCCTATCCTTAAGCTGTGACCCCTCTTCCTGGACCTCCCTAACATCGGGAACAATCTTCCAGCATCTAGCCTTTTCCACCCCCTTAAGAATTTTGTTAAGTTTCTATAAGATCCCCTCTCAATCTCCTAAATTCGAGAGAGTATAAACCAAGTCTATCCAGTCTTTCTTCATAAGACAGTCCTGACATCCCAGGAATCAGTCTGGTGAACCGTCTCTGCACTCCCTCTATGGCAATAATGTCCTTCCTCAGATTTGGAGACCAAAACTGTACGCAATACTCCAGGTGTGGTCTCACCAAGACCCTGTACAACTGCAGTAGAACCTCCCTGCTCCTATACTCAAATCCTTTTGCAACGAAAGCTAACATACCATTCGCTACAGAGAATGTAATATGTTAACATAATTTTGGGTACCTGTAAAAAGATACCACTGTATTGTACTTACTTCTAATAAATAAAATTATTTAAAAAAAAAGTTACACTAAAACTTACAATTTTACTTTGGAGTCACGTGAGTGACTACGTGAAGACCCTGCCAGCATGCGTGACATAGCGTCTCACGCAGTGCAACAGCGACGGGCGGGGGTGGAGCGCTCCCACGGCAAAATTGAAAGACGGACCTAGAAAGTAAGAAGAAATTTATTCTAAAGTTGTATTTCCGGTGGCGGCATGCTTTGCTAGCAGTCGCAAATCTTTTAGCTCCGCTGAAAAAATCGCGATTTTTCGCGTTAAAATCGGGTCTGGAGGTCGGGACCGATCTTAAAGACTTACCGGAGTTTCATGTCGCGGTGCTGATGACGTCATCAGTAAGCGCCGTGGATTTAACGGAGGGAAACCGATTTTAAATGAAAAAGACATCTACAGGTCAGAGCCCACAGAGGAAAGTGTCAAAACAACTGCTGAAGTCTCAAGAACACCAAGAAACTGCAACACTAACCTCTGGAGTGGATTCTGGAATGGCTACACGATCTAAGACTGAGTTGATCACAAAGGAGAAAACTGAAATGGAGGAATTAAAGAACTCGGTAAGAGATTTGAAAGAAGATGTGAAAGCTGGAAATTCAAACTTGATGGAAAACATACAATCCATTAATGCTGGTAATGAAAAAATACTCGCGGGCATTGGTGCTCTGCAAAAAAAAGTTGATGATGTGCAAGAAGAGCTCACGGGGAAAAATTACTAAGGTGGCAGAAGAGTCCACAAAGATGTTTGAGGCTGTGCATGAAACTATTTCCGCAAATGCAAATGCAGTGAAAGATTTGGAAGCTGTTGTGGAAGAGATGGCTGGAGAAATGGAGGCAATGAAGTTAGAATTAGACAGCCTCAAGAGCCAATTTACAAAAGTATCTGATAAATGTGTTGATCTAGAAGCTCGCTCAAGACGTCAAAATATACGAATACGTGGAGTGAAAGAGGGAGCTGAGGGGGAAAACACCCGTGAGTTCACTGCCAATTTAATTAAACATGTACTCAATTTACCTGAAGCACCAGTAATTGAAGAAGCACATCGAGTACCTAGATTCAAGCCAAGATTCACTGGAGAACAAGCCTACCCACGACAGATTATAGTCAAACTTCGGGATATCCCAACTGTGGAAGCGCTGTTGAAAAAAATTAAATACGGAGAGAAGATGATATATGGAAATGATTCTATTAAACTTCTACGGGACTACCCCTATGAGATTGTGCTAAAGAGAAGAAAGTTCTCACAGACCAGAGAAGTTCTCTACGGTGTCAAGGGCGTCATATCTGGTGTGTTTTTGATCCGGCGAGGATGCGTATCACTTTTAAGGGAATCTCAAAAAACATTCACCAATCCGCTAGAATCTCTTAAATACGCAAAAGAAATCGTTGTTAAGGCAGCAGCAGCAGAAGAAGATTGATCACCAGACGTCAGGACCTAATTAATGTGCTTATTCCCCTAACAAGAATATTAGTAGAAAATGTAAAAAGTGAATACCATCAAGATTTAAAAATGGCTATTTGCAGCAGATTTTCCATGAGGCTTGTCTAGACATTATAATCTTCTCTCGAATTTAATTCAAGGACATCCGATGTTTAAACCAGGAAAACAGATATAAGCACATCTGCCGAAGCTGAGAGAGAGTGAAAAACATCACATGGCCTTCTTACAGATTTTCATAGATTGTGTAAATAGAGAATTATTACTAACTAATTACTAACAATACTAATACATAATACATAAACTGTTATTAATAAATATGTGTTATAACGTAGATAACATTGTAATCTCACAGGTTTCGCAGCTCGAGTGGGGAGGGGAAGAGACTCAGGCACCTGGCTTAATTCCAGGAGCCTGACTCTGGTTAACCCTTTCAACGAACAGCTCACTTTTAACAATACTAAAACCAATTACAAATAGTTAAGAGATAAAGAGAGGAATATGTGTAACTGAATAATTGATTAGATTTGATAAGTCGGAATGAAACATATGTATATATATATATATATATATATATATATATATATATATGTATATATATATATATGTATATATATATATGTATATATATATATATAATGTAATGGGGTGAAATAGAACTGATTTGGAAACGGTACCTACCCCCTAGGTTATGAGCAATAAATTCAGCGGGGCTAACCTCATAACAGCTACGCCGGAAGCAATATTGATGTCATATCCCACAGACGAGTGGGCCACTCACTACGGTGTAGGAAATCCAGACACCGTACATCTATTTTATATACCTTTTTTTTTTACTACCACAATATGTCACATTTGTGTGTTTTTTTTTCAAGGACAATCGCAGAGGGGTACTACCAAGAAAGTCTATAATATAAATGCTTCCAAAATAACCAGAGTCCTGAGGTATGGATGCACCATAATAAGTAAGGTCATTAAAATTGGTAAAAATGTATGACGACAATCAAAGGAAAATGGGAGGAGTCACACTATGTAGTTGGAATATAAGGGGTATTAATGAACCTATTAAAAGGGGCAAGATACTAGCTCAGTTGAAAGCATACAACACGGACATTTCGTTCCTACAGGAAACTCATCTTAAACATCAAGATCAGACGAGATTGAGGGCTAACTGGATAGGCCAAACATTTCACTCTTCATTCACTTCTAAATCTAGAGGCACTGCAATTATTATCCGTAAAGGAATCCCATTTAATCAAAGAATACTATTTCAGATAAGGAAGGGAGATATCTTATAGTAGCAGGAGAGATCAATAATATGCCAATTACGCTGGTAAATATATATGCGCCCAATTTTGATAACCCTCAATTTTTTACTAAAATTCTGAATAAAATTGCCGAATTTAATTATCAAAATGTTATAATCGGAGGGGACTTCAACTGTGTTTTAGACCCTTATTTAGATAAATCGATGCAAAAACAAAAAGGTAATATGAAATCTAAAACCAGTGAACTCTTACATACATATATGGAAAACACAAATATATCAGATGTATGGAGGATTGCAAATCCGACGGGAAGGGACTACTCATTCTATTCAACGGTGCATAAAACATATTCACGGATAGATTATTTTCTTGTGGATACAAAATTAATTACACACACTATGAATCCTAAATACCACATTAATGCGATTTCAGATCACTCTCCTTTAACCTTTGTTTTAAAATTAGAAGGAATGTCCATGAATAAATCGTTCTGGAGGTTTAATTCGCAACTTTTAAAAGACCCACAAGGGAGTATATATCTAAAAAAACAGATGGACTTATTCTTTGAGATAAATGATACACCAGATATATCCCCCACGCTATTATGGGAATCCTTTAAAGCATTTATTAGAGGAGTCATTATTTCATTTCAAGCTTACCAAAATAAAAAGAATAAGAAAGAACAAAGACATTTAGAAGAACAAATAAAACAATTAGATATAGATAATGCTAAAGATCCAACTATGGATAAACATAATAAAATCCTATTATTGAAATTCAAGCTGAATAAATTATTGTCAGAGAAAGTTATAACATTATTCCAAGTTACAAAACAAGAACACTTTGAATTCGGGGACAAACCCCACAAACTCTTAGCACGCCAGTTGAAAAAATCGAGAAAAAAAGAGAATGCAATACTAAAGATTAAATCAGATAGTGGGGAATTATTAACACTACCCAAGGATATCAATAAAAGATTTGCTCAATTCTACGAAAATTTATATACATCTAAAACGTCAATAGATAATAATAAAATCTCAGAATTTCTGGAAGATTGTAACCTTCCAAAATTAGAATTGAGGGAACAAGAGGAACTGGGAGCAATAATTACTTCTAAGGAGATAGAAGACACAATAAAAACACTAAAGAATGGTAAAACACCAGGACCAGATGGATTCAGTAGTGAATTCTATAAAGCCTTTTATGATATAGTTACCCCACGATTACAGAAAATGTATACACACGCTTTTAAAGAGCAAAGCTTACCCGAAACATTAGCAGAATCAACGATCACATTAATACTTAAAAAAGATAAAAACATAGAAGAACCAGGTTCATATAGAGCTATTGCTTTGTTAAATACGGATCAAAAAATAATAGCGAAAACATTAGCCAGTAGATTAAGCAGGTACGTTAGTAGATTAATAAATGGAGATCAAACAGGATTTATACCTAAGAGACATTCATTTAATAATTTGAGACGTTTGCTTAACATAATGCACTCACATAAACCTCACGACCAAGAGTTATCTATTATCTCACTGGATGCAGAAAAAGCGTTTGATCAAGTAGAATGGGATTATATGATTAAAGTATTGCAAAAATTCCAATTGGGAGAAAACTTTATCGCATGGATAAAACTATTATATAACAAACCTACGGCTAGAATATTAACTAATAATATCTTATCCTCGAAATTTGAACTATCAAGGGGCAATAGACAAGGATGCTCATTATCACCGCTGCTATTTGCTTTGATAATTGAACCCCTTGCTGAAAAAATAAGAACTCATCCGGATATTTATGGTTATAATACAAAATACTCAAAAAATAAAATATCCCTATATGCCGATGATGTACTACTGTACATCACAAAACCACAAATTAGTATACCAAACATATTAAACTTAATAGAGGACTTTGGATCCTTTTCAGGATATAGAATAAATTGGAACAAAAGTGAAATTATGTCGATAAAACCAAAAGACTCAACACAGCTTCGGAAATTTCCCTTTAAAATAGCCACAGAAAAATTCAAATATTTGGGAATTGAAATTACTAGAAATTACCAGGATATGTTTAAAGCCAATTATAATCCTTTACTCAAGAAATTGAATAATCTGATTAAATTCTGGAAAACACTTCCGATGTCCTTAATAGGCAGAATAAATGCTATTAAAATGGTTTTCTTACCACAAATTCTATACCTATTTCAATCAATACCTATATACCTCCCAAAAAAGTTTTTCAAAAAATTGGACTCAGACATTACAAATTTTATATGGGATTATAAATCCCATAGAATACAAATAGCACACCTTAATAAACGAAAAGAGCTGGGGGGGTCTAGCGCTCCCTAATTTTATGTATTATAACTGGGCAGTAAATATTAAAAATATGATTCACCTGCTGGACAATTCTGCACAGCAGGCGGACTGGATGGTAATGGAAAAAGGGGACTGCTCCCCGAGTAATATAGGAGCGATCATCCTCTCACCAACAAATTTGAATAATAAAAATTATAATAAAAATCCAATTATACATAACACAATAAGAACATGGAAACAAATAAAACAGACTCTAAAATTAAGAAACCTATCTCTTTTAATACCAATAGTCAATAATCCATCGTTTAAACCATCAATCATAGACAAATCATTTATACAATGGGAAAGAATGGGAATTAAAACGCTCGAAGATCTGTATGAATTAGGGAATTTACTGTCATTTCAACAACTACAACTGAAATATAATTTGAAAAATAACTAATATTTAAATATCTTCAAATCTGTGATTATTTGAAAAAATACACAAAAGACTATCATAATATGGCTTCCGACTTATTGGATGAAGCAATGAAGACCAAGGCGGAATCAGCTAATTTAATATCGTACTTATATAACATCATTTTAAACATAGAAATACCCACAACAGATGGAATTAGAAAAGATTGGGAACAAGAATTAGCTATAAAAATCTCAAAAGGGACCTGGGATAATCATTTACTACAGGTGCATAAATGTTCGATCAACGTACGGCATACGCTCATCCAATTTAAAACATTACATAGATTATATTATTCAAAAACTAAATTAAATAAAATCTTCCCTAATGTTTCACCAATCTGTGATAAATGCCTATGTCAAGAAGCTACCATAGCGCACTCTTTTGTTTTTTGTACAAAAATCCAAAAATTCTGGTATGAAATATTTGATATTTTTTCAAAATTGATCAAAATAAAACTGGTACCAAAACCAGAATGGATTATCTTCGGAATATCGGAAGATAACCCTGAATTAAACGTGTTTCAGAAGAATTTATTTAATTACGGGCTAATAATGGGAAAAAAGCTGATACTTAAATTCTGGAAAAATGCGCCGACACCAACCATAAAAAAATGTGGATATCAAATATGTTTGAAACATTACACCTGGAAGAGATGAGATTCCTCCTAGCAGGTAAAGCAGACCAATTTCAAAAGACGTGGTCTATGTTTCTGGACCTATTACAAGTATGAGGTGCAATAGTAATCTAAAAAAAAACCAAATATATAAATAAGCGGAATCAGGACCTGGTAACGGGAGGTAAAATAACAAAAACAGACTTGGTTGGTAGTCCCCTCTCTGCGGAGTTTAATGTTATAATAGAGCGATTGTTTCTACTTTCTCCTTCTTTTCTTTCTAGGGTCTATTTTCTCACTTTACTTCTCTAACTTCTTTCCTAAGGGGCTTTCTTTTCCTTACACTCTCGCACTGCACGATTCTCTTGCACTTTCTTTACTTTCCTAACTTCTACTTTTTTTCTTAAAGCTCTAAAAAAAAAAAAAATGAAGCGGTATAAAAAATGTATCAAGATATATGTGTTGTGTAGAATTGTAATTTACCGTACTTCTAATAAAAATAAAAAAAAATAAAAAAAAAAAAAAAAAAAAAAAAAAAAAGTTGTATTTCTTCCCCTTGCTGTGCTTTATGTTGCAGCACATTGGACAAGGGGAAGAAAAAACGGGCACCTGGACCGCAGGCTGCGGGGAACTGGGGAAGTTCCGACAGCCGTCAGCCATGGGCGACCAGCGGCTCCAGGACCGCAGGCTGCGGGGAACTGGGAAGGTTCCGACAGCCAACAGCCGACAGCCGACAGCCGGCCGGGGACGACCGGTGCAGGCTGAGCCCAGCGCCACAAGCTGTATACCCGGAAACAGCGCAGCGGGCTGGAGGCAAGCTGAACCGGAGTCGGACCGGCCGATAGACTCGGGGAGTCTGGCCAGGAGGACGCGCTGCCCAAGGGCAGTGGAAGTGACCATTTGGAGTGGTTGCTAAGACCCACTTACCGACTACAAATCTGCTAAGCTGAATCCAGCGCCATGAGCTGTACAGCTCACAGCAGCGCAGCAGGCTGGAGGCAAAGCCCAGCAGGATTCAGCCCGGCCGATCATACTCATCTGAGTCCGGCTAAAGGGGCACACTGCCCGAGTGCAGCAGAGGTCCGCCCGTGACTTGCTCCGGGGAGATGGAACAAGCTCACTATGGGAGTCTTCGCACTCCCACAACAGCACCTTATCGAGGGCTGTAAAACAATGCATCCCCCTCGACAGAGGAGAGCATTGTGGACCAGGGCTGGGCTGGTCCTGAAGAAGGGGACATGGCTGAAGAAAACAGCAGTGTGCAGGGGGTGCAGAATCCTAAGGAGCTACTGGGAGTGATCACCAAATTTGTGGATCAGCGAAAGCAGGAGTAGCATTGCAGACCAATCTGGCGGCCAGTATCGACTACCTGTACTTCCATCCTCTGCAGGAACAGGTAACAAAATTATGGAGACGTATATGCCTCCTGTTTACTTTACTTCATTGAAAGTACCTGCAGCAAACAATGCGATCTGGGGGTACAATGGGACTGGCACAAAAACCCAGGAGGTCAAACTACAGAAGATTCTAAAACTTCTGACAGCGGGCATATCATTGGTTGCTCGCTCAGACGATGGTACAGAGATGACGGCACTCAGTAGGACTGACATTGCTCTGCAATACCCACTATGAAATCAATTGCTTGCGAGAGCACAGTAACCTGCACTAAACCAAATTTGCAGGGTTGTGCAAAACAGCTGCAACACAACCGGGGGGGAAACTTGTCTAAACAAGTAAAAAAGCTCGACGAAGAGTTTAAAGCCATTTGGCACATGCCAGCGTCATCAGCAACGAGCAGACCACACACCTCAGATGGCAGCACCCCTATGCATGATGAAAATTAAATGACAGCACGAATGGCTGTGGGACCACAAAAAAGTTTGCTGATATTACTAAAAGACAGGATATTCCCTAGAACATTGAGGGAAGTTAGTGTACAAATAGCCGGGGCTATGACAGAAATATTTCAAATGCCATTAGAAACAGGAATAGTCCCCGAGGATTGGCGTACTGCGCATGTTGTTCCATTGTTTAAAAAGGGTTCTAAGAGTAAACCTAGCAATTATAGACCTGTTAGTTTGACTTCACTGGTGGGCAAATTAATGGAAAAGATACTTAGAGATAATATATATAAGCATCTGCATAAACAGGGTCTGATTAGGAACAGTCAACATGGATTTGTGCCTGGAAGGTCATGTTTGACTAATCTTCTTGAATTTTTTGAAGAGGTAAATTGATGAGGGTAAAGCAGTGGATGTTGTCTATATGGACTTTAGTAAGGCCTTTGACAAGGTTCCTCATGGAAGGTTGGTTAAGAAGGTTAAACTGTTGGGTATAAATGCAGGAATAGCAAGATGGATTCAACAGTGGCTGAATGGGAGACGCCAGAGGGTAATGGTGGATGGCTGTTTGTCGGGTTGGAGGCAGGTGACTAGTGGGGTGCCTCAGGGGTCTGTGTTGGGTCCTTTGTTGTTTGTCATACACATCAATGATCTGGATGAAGGGGTGGTAAATTGGATTAGTAAGTATGCAGATGTTACCAAGATAGGGGGTGTTGTGGATAATGAAGAGGATTTCCAAAGTCTACAGAGTGATTTAGGCCATTTGGAAGAATGGGCTGAAAGATGGGAAATGGAGTTTAATGCTGATAAATGTGAGGTGCTACACCTTGGCAGGACAAATCAAAATAGGACGTACATGGTAAATGGTAGGGATTGAAGAATGCAGTTGAACAGAGGGATCTGGGAATAAACATGCATAGTTCCTTGAAGGTGGAATCTCATATAGATAGGGTGGTAAAGAAATATTTTGGTATGCTAGCCTTTATAAATCAGAGCATTGGGTATAGAAGCTAGGATGTAATGTTAAAATTGTACAAGGCATTAGTGAGACCAAATCTGGAGGCGCCCAATTATAGGAAGGATGTCAACAAAATAGAGAGAGTACAGAGGAGATTTACTGGAATGTTGGCTGGGTTTCAACAACTAAGTTACAGAGAAAGGTTGAATAAGTTAGGTCTTTATTCTCTGGAGCGCAGAAGGTTAAGGGGGGACTTGATAGAGGTCTTTAAAATGATGAGAGGGATAGACATAGTTGATGTGGACAAGCTTTTCCCTTTGAGAATAGGGAAGATTCAAACAAGAGGACATGACTTCAGAATTAAGGGACAGAAGTTTAGGGGTAGCATGAGGGGGAACTTCTTTACTCAGAGAGCGGTAGCTGTGTGGAATGATCTTCCAGTGGAAGTGGTGGAGGCAAGTACGTTGGTATCATTTAAAAATAAATTGGATAGGCATATGGATGAGAAGGGAATGGAGGGTTATGGTATGAGTGCAGGCAGGTGGGACTAAGGGAAAATAATTGTTCGGCACGGACTTGTAGGGCCGAGATGGCCTGTTTCTGTGCTGTAATTGTTATATGGTTATATGGTTATATGATAGGGACAGCAGATATCGATCTATTTACATCTAGACCCAATCACCAGTTACCAACATATGTCGCTTGGGAACCACACTTGGGGCAGCAGCAATGGACGTTTCTCACTGAATTGGGGAAAATTGTTTGCAATGTTTTTCCCTTCCTGCCATCAGTCGGTTCCTATGCAAAATACATATGGACTCAGCATCAGGTATCTTGGAAGTACCTGATTGGCATACACAGCCATGGATCCCTGTGGTCCTTGACAGTCTCTGAACCATAGTCCACCATGCTAAGATCCGGGCTGGCGGACAGGACCATGAACATGATCACGGCGGCCTATCAAGAATCAACAAGGACTGGTGTAGCGTTTAATACAGCTGCAACCACCAACATCCTGGGAATTCCAGAGGCCCGGGGAGCCGTTGGTGAGAGGAGGACTTACCTGGAGCTGTGAGTATAAAAACAGCGCGGGGCTTGCTTCTACAGAGGCCCGGGGAGCCGTTGGTGCGAGGTGGAGTTACCTGGAGCTGTGAGTTACCCAAATCTGCAACGTTCCATCTCACTTCCAGAGAAGGATTCTGGTGGAAGCCTCTGATTGGTGGAAGAGGACCAGAGGAAGCAGCTGATTGGCTTGTATCCTGGGTAAGGCTTTATTGTATTTGGATAAGGGGGAGAATGAGGGCCAGGGCAGTTTACTGTTCTGGATGTCAGATGTGGGAGGTCATGGAGTCTGAGTGCTCTCCAGACGTCCACATCTGTGCCAGGTGCGTCGAGATGGGTCTCCTAAGAGACCGTGTTAGGAACCTGGAACAGCAACTCGATGACCTCTGTCTGCTCAGGGAGAGCGAGGAGGTCATAGAAAGGAGTTACAGGGAGGTGGTCACTCCAAGACCACGGGAGACAGAAAACTGGGTCACAGTTAGGAAGGGCAACGGGCAGAGGCAGGGACTGGTGAGTACCCCGGTGGCTGTACACCTTGAAAATAAGTGCTCATGCTTGAGTAAGGGTGGAGGAGACAGCCTACCTGGGGGCAGTGACAGCGGCCGGGCCTCTGGCACAAAGACCGGTCCTGTTGCTCAGAAGGGTAAGGAAAAGAAGGGGAGGGCAATTGTAATAGGGGACTCTATAGTCAGGGGTCGGATAGGCGATTCTGTGGACGTAGACAGGAGACCCGGATGGTAGTTTGCCTCCCTGGTGCCAGGGTCAGGGATGTGTCTGAACGTGTCCAAGAAATCCTGAAATGGGAGGGAGAGGAGCCTGAGGTTGTGGTACATATAGGTAGCAACGACATAGGTAAAAAAAATAGAAGAGGTCCTGAAAGAAGAATTTAGGGAGTTAGGTAGAGAGTTAAGGAGAAGGACTGCAAAGGTAACAATCTCAGGATTACTGCCTGTGCCACGCGACAGTGAGAGTAGGAATGGAGCGAGGTGGAGAATAAATGCGTGGATGAGGGACTGGTGCAGTGGGTATGGATTCAAGTTTCTGGATCATTGGGACCTCTTTTGGGGAAGGTGTGACCTGTACAGAAAAGACGGGTTGTACTTGAACTCGAGGGGGACCAATATCCTGGCGGGGAGATTTGCAAAGGCTACTGGGGAGACTTTAAACTAGTATGGTTGGGGGGAAGGACTCGAATTGGGAAAGCTAGCAGTCAGTGTGTAAGGCAGGACACAGAGAATGGTAGCACTCTGACCCAAAATGTAGGGGAGAGAGAAGAAAAAGAAAATAAACAGAGAATAAGAGATGGTGTGTTTTTTAAATGTGTATATTTTAATGCTAGGAGCATTGTAAGAAAGGTGGATGAACTTAGAGCCTGGATTGACACCTGGAAGTATGATGTTGTGGCGATCAGTGAAACATGGTTGCAGGAGGGCTGTGATTGGAAACTAAATATTCCAGGATTTCGTTGCTTCAGGTGTGATAGAATTGGAGGGGCAAGAGGTGGAGGTGTTGCATTGCTTATCAGGGAAGATATTACAGCAGTGCTTTGGCAGGATAGATTAGAGGGCTCGTCTAGGGAGGCTATTTAGGTGGAACAGAGAAAAGGGAAAGGAGTAGAAACATTTATAGGGGTGTATTATAGACCGCCAAATGGGGAGCGAGAATTGGAAGAGCAAATATGTAAGGAGATTGCAGATATTAGTAGTAAGCACAAGGTAGTGATTGTGGGAGATTTCAATTTTCCACACATAGACTGGGAAACACATTCTGTAAATGGGCTGGATGGGTTGGAGTTTGTAAAATGTGTGCAGGATAGTTTTTTGCAGCAATACATAGAATTACCTACTAGAGAAGGGGCAGTGCTGGACCTCCTGTTAGGAAATGAGATGGGTCAGGTGGCAGAGGTATGCGTTGGGGAACAGTTCGGGACCAGTGATCACAATACCATTAGTTTCAATATAATTATGGAGAGGGTCAGAACTGGACCTAGGGTTGAGATTTTTGATTGGAGTAAGGCTAACTTTGATGAGATGTGAGATGATTTAAAAGGAGTGAATTGGGACAGTTTGTTTTAAGGGAAAGATGTGGAAGTGAAATGGAGGACATTTAAAGGTGAAGTTTTAAGAGTACAGAATCTTTATGTCCCTGTTCGGTTGAAAGGAAATAGTAAAAATTGGAAAGAGCCATGGTTTTCAAGGGACACTTGGTTCGGAAAAAGAGAGAGATCTACAATAATTATAGGCAGCATGGAGTAAAGGAGGTGCTTGAGGAGTATAAAGAATGTAAAAAGAATCTCAGGAAAGAAATTAGAAAAGCTAAAAGAAGATATGTGGTTGCTTTGGCAAGTAAGGCGAAAGTAAATCTTAAGGGTTTCTACAGCTATATTAATAGCAAAAGGATAACGCGGGATAAAGTTGGTCCATTAGAGAGTCAGAGTGGACAGCTATCTGCAGAGCCAAAAGAGATGGGGGAGATATTGAACAATTTATTTTCTTCGGTATTCACCAAGGAGAAGGATATTGAATTATGTGAGATAAAGGAAACAAGTAGAGTAGCTATGGAAACTATGAGGATCAAAGAAGAGGAAGTACTGACACTTTTGAGAAATATAAAAGTGGATAAGTCTCCAGGTCCGGACAGGATATTCCCTAGGACATTGAGGGAAGTTAGTGTAGAAATAGCAGGGGCTATGACAGAAATATATCAAATGTCATTAGAAACGGGAATAGTGCCGGAGGATTGGCGTACTGCGCATGTTGTTCCATTGTTTAAAAAGGGGTCTAAGAGTAAATCTAGCAATTATAGACCTGTGAGTATGATGTCAATGGTGGGCAAATTAATGGAAAGGATACTTAGAGATAATATATATAAGCATCTGGATAAACAGGGTCTGATTAGGAACAGTCAACATGGATTTGTGCCTGGAAGGTCATATTTGACTAATCTTCTTGAATTTTTTGAAGAGGTTAGTCGGGAAATTGATGAGATTAAAGCAGTGGATATTGTCTATATGGACTTCAGTTAGGCCTTTGACAAGGTTCCTCATGGAAGGTTGGTTAAGAAGGTTCAATTGTTGGGTATTAATGGTGGAGTAGCAAGATGGATTCAACAGTGGCTGAATTGGAGATGCCAGAGAGTAATGGTGGATGGCTGTTTGTCAGGTTGGAGGCCGGTGACTAGTGGGGTGCCACAGGGATCTGTGTTGGGTCCACTGTTGTTTGTCATGTACATCAATGATCTGGATGATGGTGTGGTAAATTGGATTAGTAAGTATGCAGATGATACTAAGATAGGAGGTGTTGTGGATAATGAAGAAGATTTTCAAAGTCTACAGAGAGATTTAGGCCATTTCGAAATGTGTGCTGAAAGATGGCCGATGGAGTTTAATGCTGATAAGTGTGGAGTGCTACATCTTGGCAGGACAAATCAAAATAGGACGTACATGGTAAATGGTAGTGAGTTGAGGGATGCAGTTGAACAGAGGCATCTAGATATAACTGTGCACAGTTCCCTGAAGGTGGAATCTCATGTAGATAGGGTGGTAAAGAAAGCTTTTGGTGTGCTGGCCTTTATAAATTGGAGCATTGAGTATAGAAGTTGGGATGTAATGTTAAAATTGTACAAGGCATTGGTGAGGCCAATTCTGGAGTATGGTGTACAATTTTGGTCGCCTAATTATAGGAAGGATGTTAACAAAATAGAGAGAGTACAGAGGAGATGTACTAGAATGTTGCCTGGGTTTCAGCAAGTAAGTTACAGAGAAAGTTTGAAAAAGTTAGGTCTTTATTCTTTGGAGCGCAGAAGGTTAAGGGGGGACTTGATAGAGGTCGTTAAAATAATGAGAGGGATAGACAGAGTTGACATGGATAAGCTTTTCCCATTGAGAGTAGGGAAGATTCAAACAAGAGGACATGACTTGAGAATTAACGGACAGAAGTTTAGGGGTAACATGAGGGGGAACTTCTTTACTTAGAGAGTGGTAGCTGTGTGCAATGAGCTTCCAGTGGAAGTGGTGGAGACAGGTTCGATTTTATCATTTAAAAATAAATTGGATAGGTATATGGACGGGAAAGGAATGGAGGGTTATGTTCTGAGTGCAGGTAGATGGGACTAGGGGAGAATAAGTGTTTGGCACGGACTAGTAGGGCCGAGATGGCCTGTTTCTGTGCTGTAATTGTTATATGGTTATATGGTTATATGGATTGTAATGTTGAAAGCAGAGCTAATGTTGATCAATTGGAGCCTAACGTAGGAGTCCTTGTTGTCTCAGTGTTCCAGCAATGAGAGGACCAGGGTGATGGTATCTGCTGTGGGCCCGTCATGACAGTAAACAAACTGCAGAGCATCAAGGCCAGCTGGGAGGCTGGAGTTAAGATACACCATCACCTGATCCGATATATCCGAGGACACTGGGAAACTAGAGAGGAAATTGCAGGAGTCCAGGCTGATGTTTACGAGTCGTCATTAACTGCAGGAGAGGAGCTGGAAGACTGGGGGATGTCAAATGTTGTTCAAGAAGACCTGCAGGGAAAATGCCGTGAACTATAGGCCAATGAGCTTAACATCTGTAGTTGGAAAGTTATTTGGAGATAATTTTGAGGGATAGCAAATACATGCATTTAGATGGACAATGTCAAATTAGCGATCTCTATATGGTTTTGTATGTGGGAGGTCATGTCTCACAAGTCTGATTACATTTTTGAAGATGTGATCAAAAAGGATGATGAGGGCAGAGCTGTAGATATTGTATATATGGACCAGCAAATAAATCAATGTCCCTCATGAAAGTAAGCATGCAGGTACAGCAGGCAGTGAAGTAAGCAAATGGCATGTAGGCCTTCATAACAAGAGGAGTTGTGTGTAGGAACATAGAAACATAGAAACATAGAAATAGAAACATAGAAATAGGTGCAGGAGTTGGCCATTCGGCCCTTCGAGCCTGCACCGCCATTCAATATGATCATGGCTGATCATCCAATTCAGTATCCTGTACCTGCCTTCTCGCCATACCCCTGATCCCTTTAGCCACAAGGGCCACATCTAACTCCCTCTTAAATATAGCCAATGAACTGGCCTCAACTACCTTCTGTGGCAGAGAATTCAAGAGATTCACCACTGACTGTGTGAAAAATGTTTTTATCATTTAAAAATAAATTGGATAGTTACATGGACGGGAAGGGAATGGAGGGTTATGGTCTGAGCGCAGGTATATGGGACTAGGGCAGATTATATGTTCGGCACGGACTGGAAGGTTCGAGATGGCCTGTTTCCGTGCTGTAAATTGTTATATGGTTATATGGTTATATGGTTATATAAAACTCTGCACTGACAATGTCACTACCTACAAAGAGATAAAGGCCTTCACTAACCAGAAGCAAGAGGAAAAAGTCGGAAAATGGAGAGTCAACAAAATCCAAGACTGAAGCTTAAAGGGGGTGCAGGAACAACACTACCAGCAGCAGGAGCTCGACGAGTGGCCGTCGGGTTCAGGAAGGCCACATCATCACGCAAGACCTCACATCTTCGACGGCAGCACCCCTACGCACCCACCAGCAAACCATGATGAACTGAATCTGGAAGGCCATACAACCAGGACAGAGGTCTTTTTTAGGCCACAGCCCAGAACGGCCTTCCTGGAAGATGCGCCAACCTCGTACTCGAGCTCCTCTACCTCCAGGAGCAGATGTAAAATTATGCACACATGTTTGAGGCAGCTCCTGGTCGGATTGCATAAGTCCTCCCATTCAGATAAAGGTATGGAACCTCATCGATGATGTCTCCTGTCACGGATACAAGTTGGTAATATTAAACTGGCTTGAATATTTACACTGGTTTGGGATAACACTAGATTAGTTTATACTGCACACAGTTATGGTTGGAGTTGCCTTACAGATTGCAGGGATAGCACCAAATAGCAGCAATCTGCATAGGAGATGGGAAGCATTGTTTATGTTTCCTTACGTTTAACTCGGCACGGATGACTGACACATTAAAATTCTGTTTTATGGGATTATAACATTAAGTTACTATTCCATTACTGTGCCATAAGCACCTCCTAATCATTTGGTTGATGATTACATAAACCACTCTGTCCGGTCACCCTCTGATATCCAGAGAATGAAGGTATAGTCAGCTTAAAACCTCCCAGGTTTAGGGACGCAGAGATATGGGTTGTTAACATTGTACTACGTCACTTCACCGATGGGCACCAGCAACATCCCTGCCCATGGTCATACTCACGTACTAGTGATTACGCCATGGCACTGAGTACAGCGCTATGGGTCCAGTCATTGCAACACTGGATAGGATGATCATATCTGCGGGCTATAATAACATGTTTTGTTTATGATTAATCAAGCAGATTAGACAGGGACACAAGACCAAACTAGAGTTGCATATCCCATGGACCTTGGGTTGCGTGTGATCACACATTTACACCAGTATGTCAAGGTTCCTAAGAGCCTTATAGACTGACAGCAATATTATTAGTTACATAAAATCTTGTTAGAAGGAATCACTACGAACCTTCTCCAGATGGTTATATAACCATATAACCATATATCAATTACAGCACGGAAACAGGCCATCTCGACCCTTCTAGTCCGTGCCAAACACATAATCTCCCCTAGTCCCATATACCTGCGCTCAGACCACAACCCTCCATTCCCTTCCCATCCATATAACTATCCAATTTATTTTTAAATGATAAAAACGAACCTGCCTCCACCACCTTCACTGGAAGCTCATTCCACACAGCTACCACTCTCTGAGTAAAGAAGTGCCCCCTCATGTTACCCCTAAACTTCAGTCCCTTAATTCTCATGTCATGTCCCCTTGTTTGAATCTTCTCTACTCTCAGTGGGAAAAGCTTTTCCACGTCAACTCTGTCTATCCCTCTCATCATTTTAAAACCTCTATCAAGTCCCCCCTTAACCTTCTGCGCTCCAAAGAATAAAGCCCTAACTTGTTCAACCTTTCTCTGTAACTTAGTTGCTGAAACCCGAAGGGGTAAGCCATTTAGAACCATATGGGTCTGGCATATACAGGAGTGTGCATTGACATTGACATTGAGTCTCACTCCACCAGGACCGCTATACCTCAGCAGCAGGGATGGACCACATCCTAGCGGGTTGCAGGATGGTCAAACTATTGATTTGTCCAAATATTCAGAATAAACCTATTGCCAGATCAGGGGTATTTGCCAACTCTATGTTAGGTATGGTTCATACTGCCTCCAGGTTGAGGGAGGTTACTATTGCCACTATTATTCATTAATAGTATCAACATGTCTATATCTATGTCATGTCTGAATGCATTCTTAATGTTCACTCATCATTGGCCTACTGATGCAGTGTATGACGCCTGGACTTGGTTCCACAGCATGAAATCACAGAGCTTTAAAATCTTCACGTAGTCACTCACGTGACTCCGAAATAAAATAGTAAAATTAAACGAGAACTTACCAGCTTGAAGTTTGATCTTTATTTTATGAGGAGTAACGTTGAGGGATTACGTGCCCTCCGCTCCCAGCCCTCTATCAGAAAGTTCAACTGGTATTATGTTTCTCTTATCTTACTGTGTTCAGTTCAACAACTGTTTTCTGTGATTTCACACCGCTGCTTTGAAGATTGACACGCATGCATACTGGACGGGGTCTTCAAGTAATCCCTCAACGTTACTCCTCATAAAATATAGATCAAACTTCAAACTGGTAAGTTCTCATTTAATCTTACTATTAATAGCTGGGGTCCCAGCACTGAGCCTTGCTGTACCCCACTAGTCACTGCCTGCCATTGTGAAAAGGACCCGTTTACTCCTACTCTTTGCTTCCTGTCTGCCAGCCAGTTCTCTATCCACATCAGTACTGAACCCCCAATACCATGTGCTTTAAGTTTGTATACTAATCTCTTATGTGGGACCTTGTCAAAAGCCTTCTGAAAGTCCAGATAGAACACATCCACTGGTTTTCCCTTATCCACTCAACTAGTTTCATCCTCGAAAAAGTCTATAAGATTCGTCAGACATGATTTACCTTTCATAAATCCATGCTGACTTTGTCCAATGATTTCACCACTTTCCAAATGTGCTGCTATCCCATCTTTAATAACTGACTCTAGCAGTTTCCCCACTACCGATGTTAGACTAACTGGTCTGTTATTCCCCATTTTCTCTCTTTGTCCCTTTTTAAAAAGTGGGGTTACATTAGCTACCCTCCAATCCTCAGGAACTACACCAGAATCTAAAGAGTTTTGAAAAATTATCACTAATGCATCCACTATTTCTGGGGCTACTTCCTAAAGTACTCTGGGATGCAGCCTGCCTGGTCCTTCTGAAGTTGTACAGGCTCTAGTGAGACCACACCTGTGGAGTATTCTGTGCAGTTTTGGTCTCCCAAATTGAGGAATGCCTTCTTGGTATTGAAGGAGTGCAGCGAAGGTTCGCCAGGTTAATTCCCGGGATGGTGGGACTGTCATATGTTGATAGAATGGAGCGATTATTAATGGTCTGGACACGCTAGAGGCAGGAAACATGTTCTCGATTTTGGAAGTCCACAACCAGGGGCCACAGTTTAAAAATAAGGGGTAAGCCATTTAGAACGGAGATGAAGAAAAACATTTTCACACAGAGAATCTGTGGAATTCTCTGCCTCAGAGGGCGGTGGAGGCTGGTTCTCTGGATGCTTTCAAGAAAGAGCTAGACAGAGCTCTTAGAGATACCGGAGTTAGGAATATGGGGAGAAGGCAGGAACGGGGTACTGATTGCGGATGATCAATCATGATCACATTGAATGAGGACGAATGGCCTACTCCTGCACCGATTGTCTAAAGGGATCAGGGGGTATGAAGGGCCACATCTAACTCCCTCTTAAACATCTTGTGCCCTACAACATGACCTCTGAACCTCTATACTCAATACTGATTGAAAAGGCCAATGTGCCAAAAGCCTTTTTGACCATCCTATCTACCTGCAACTCCACCTTGAACGGACGATGTACTGTACTTGCACTCCTAGATCGCCTCTGCTCTGCAACACTCCCCAGAGGCCTACCATTTACTGTGTAGGTCCTGCCCATGTTAGATTTCCTATCCATGTCCCTTTCCAAATGTCTTTTACATGATGTTATAGAACATGCCACAGCTACCTCCTCCGGCAGCCCACACCATATGCTCACCACCTTTTAAGTGAAAAAGTTGCCCTCAGGTTCCAATTAAATCTTTCACCTTTGCTCCTGGCTCGCTGAGTTACACCAGCATTTAGTGTCCATCCTTGGTGTAAACCAGCATCTGCACTTCTGTCATACACATTAAACCTATAAGTTCTGGTTTGTGATTCCTCTAATCTGGGTAGTGGAATACAATGCATTCAACCAATCTACTCCCATCATGATGGCATACAACTCCATAAGATAACCTCTCATCCTCCTGCACTCTATTGAACAAAGTCCTAGCCTGTCCTCGAGTCCTGGGAACATCCTCGTAAATCCTCTCTGCACTATTTCCAGCTGAACAACATCCTTGCTAGAGCAGGGTAAATAGAACTGAACACAATACACCTTGACATCCCTGACCCTCAGCACAGGAGCACCGCAGGACTGTGTGCTCAGTCCGCTCCTCCTACGCCCTATACACACATGACTGCTTGCCCCAATAGGATCATAAAATTTGCGGACGATACAACCGTGGTGGGGCTCATCTCAAATGGGAACGAGGTCTCCTATAGAGAGGAGGTGCACAGACTTTCTGAGTGGTGTGCTCACAACAATCTCTCTCTGAACACTAAAAAGACAAAAGAGATCATCACTGATTTCAGGCGACATAGAGCGGAGCTCAGGCCACTGGAGATAGGGGGTGAGGAGGTGGAGAGGGTGCCTAGTTTTACATTTCTGTGGATCAACATCAGTGAGGATCTTAAATGGTCTGTGAACTCTGCTGTAGTTGTAAAAAAGGTGCAACAGAGACTTTACTTCCTCAGAACACTGAGGAAGGCCCATCTGTCTGCTAAACTGCTGGAGTCTTTCTACCGCTGTTCGGTAGAAAGCATACTGACTTAATGCATAACTGCCTGGTTTGGGAACAGCAGCTGACAGAGAAGCTCTCCAGAGGGTGATAAAACTGCCCAGGGTATCATTGGACTCCCCCTGCCCCCTCTGGAGGACATTTACCACTCCAGATGCCGCAGCAAGACCTGTAATATCGTGAAAGACATTACACATCCTTGTCACCACCTTTTCACACTGCTGCCCTCAGGAAAAATGTACAGGTTGCTAAAGTCACGCACTGCCAGACTCAAGAACTGCTTTTACCCATCAGCAATCTTGGAACTGTCTCGGGAGCGGGTTATGGGGAAGGAGGGGGGGTGGGAGACAGTGTTAATTTATGTAAATGTGAATCCGTGGGGGTGGGTTTGGGGAGGGAGGGAGTGTAAAAAGTATGAGTATGTGAATGTTTGAAGTTCTTTTAAATGGAGAGACACGGTAATCTCGTTGCAGGAAGATTGTTCCCGATGTTGGGGAAGTCCAGGACAAGGGTCACAGCTTAAGGATAAGGGGGAAATCCTTTAAAACCAAGATGAGAAGAACTTTTTTCCACACAGAGAGTGGTGAATCTCTGGAACTCTCTGCCACAGAGGGTAGTTGAGGCCAGTTCATTGGCTATTTTTAAGAGGGAGTTAGATGTGGCCCTTGTGGCTAAGGGGATCAGGGGGTATGGAGAGAAGGCAGGTATGGGATACTGAGTTGGATGATCAGCCATGACCATATTGAATGGCGGTGCAGGCTCGAAGGGCCGAATGGCCTACTCCTGCACCTAATTTCTATGTTTCTATGTTTCTATGTATGTGACACATGCAATGACAATAAAGCATTCTGATTCTGATTCTGATTCTGATTCATTCTGATTCTGAATACACAAAATGCGGCCTCACCAATATCTTGTACAACAGCAACATAACATCCCAACTTCTATACTCAAAATGTGTAAGAAGGAACTGCAGATGCTGGTTTACCCCAAAGGTAGACTCAAAATGCTGAAGTAACCCAGTGGGTCAGGCAGCATCAATGGAAAAAAGGAATAGGTGTTGTTTTGGGTCAAGACCCTTCATCAGACTGGTGAAGTCAATACCATGTCTGGTGAAGGCCAATGTGCCGTACCAACAATGTACCTGTACCCCTAGATCCTCTGTTCTGCAACACTCCCTAAGACCCTGCTATTCACTGAAGTCCTGCCCTTGTTTGACTTCCCAAAATGCGAAACCTCGCACGTATCCATATTAAACTCTATTAACCAATTCTCAGCCCACTTGCCCAACTGATCAAGGACTTGCTGTAATTTTTGAAAACCATCTGCTCTATGAGTTAGTGCCATCTGCAAACTCTGCAAAATGCCTTCAACATTCTCATCCAAATCATTGATATGAACCACAAACAACGATGGGCACCGATCCCTGAGATACACCATTAATAATCTGCGGGAAATTCCCTTGGATTATCATCCCCAGAATGTTGCCTGAATTTAACTTCAGTTACGGGGTTATGGTTAGACTGGTCTTGACCTCACTGGAGCAGAGAAGTTTGAGGGATGACCTGATAGTTATATATAAAATTCTAAGAGGCAGAGATAGGGTAGATAGTAGGAATGATACAAAATTTTGTGATGTTAAAAATCAAACCTGTAATTTATCCCATCAGATAAAGCATACGAATAAGTTTAATTTGACACCTAATTCACTTTCATATCTTAAGTATTAAAAATGTTATGGTCATTTTCATACTCGGAAATCAGAATCTTGTTCCCTATTGCTTTTCCATCGACTTAACACAAAAGCTGGGATCGAAGACAGTCAATTGACATGAAAGCCCATAACTTTCTTAAAAATTAAGAACACTGAATGAAATTTTCAGTTATTATAGATTGAAGCATTCTGAAACAAATATGATTTGCCAAATTTGCAAAGGCAGCTGGGGAGACTTTAAACTAGAATGGTTGGGGCGAGGGACTCAAATAGCGAAAGGTAGTAGACAGAATGGGAGGCAGGAAGCAGAAATGGGAAGCACCCGGCCACAAGAGGAGAAAGAAAAAAAAGGAAATAAACAGAGAATAAGAGACGGGGGTTTTCTTAAATGTGCATATTTTAATGCTAGGAGCATTGTAAGAAAGGTGGATGAGCTTAGAGTCTGGATAGACACCTGGAAGTATGATGTTGTGGCGATCAGTGAAACGTGGTTGCAGGAGGGCTGTGATTGGAAACTAAATATTCCAGGATTTCGTTGCTTCAGGTGTGATAGAATTGGAGGGGCAAGAGGTGGAGGTGTTGCATTGCTAGTCAGGGAAGATATTACAGGAGTGCTTTGGCAGGATAGATTGGAGGGCTCATCTAGGGAGGCTATTTGGGAGGAATTGAGAAGTGGGAAAGGTGTAGCAACACTTATAGGGGTGTATTATAGACCGCCAAAAGGGGAACGAGAATTGGAAGAGCAAATATGTAAGGAGATTGCAGATATTAGTAGTAAGCACAAGGTAGTGATTGTGGGAGATTTCAACTTTCCACACATAGACTGGGAAACACATTCTGTAAATGGGCTGGATGGGTTGGAGTTTGTAAAATGTGTGCAGGATAGTTTTTTGCAGCAATACATAGAGGTACCTACTAGAGGAGGAGCAGTGCTGGACCTCCTGTTAGGAAATGAGACTGGACAGGTGGCGGAGGTATGCGTTGGGGAGCACTTCGGGTCCAGTGATCACAATACCATTAGTTTCAATATAATTATGGAGAGGGTCAGAACTGGACCTAGGGTTGAGATTTTTGATTGGAGAAAGGCTAACTTTGATGCGATGCGAGATGATTTAAAAGGAGTGAACTGGGACATTTTGTTTTATGGGAAAGATGTAGAAGAGAAATGGAGGACATTTAAAGGGGAAATTTTAAGAGTACAGAATCTTTATGTTCCTGTTCGGTTGAAAGGAAACAGTAAAAATGGGAAAGAGCCCTGGTTTTCAAGGGAAATTGGACATCTTGTTTGGAAAAGGAGGGAGATCTACAATAATTATAGGCAGCATGAAGTAAATGAGGTGCTTGAGGAGTATAAGGAATGTAAAAAGAATCTTAAGAAAGAAATTAGAAAAGCTAAAAGAAGATATGAGGTTGCTTTGGCAGGTAAGGTGAAAGTCAATCCAAAGGGTTTCTGCAGCTATATTAATAGCAAAAGGATAAGGAGGGATAAAATTGGTCCATTGGAGAAACAGAGTGGACAGCTATCTGCAGAGCCAAAAGAGATGGGGGAGATATTGAACATTTTTTTTTCTTCGGTATTCACCAAGGAGAAGGATATTGAATTATGTGAGGTAAGGGAAACTAGTAGAGTAACTATGGATACTATGAGGTTAAAAATAAAAGAAGTACTCACACGTTTGAAAAATATAGAAGTGGATAAGTCTCCAGGTCCTGACAGGATATTCCCTAGGACATTGAGGGAAGTTAGTGCAGAAATAGCCGGGGCTATGACAGAAATATTTCAAATGTCATTAGAAACGGGAATAGTCTCCGAGGATTGGCGTACTGCGCATGTTGTTCCATTGTTTAAAAAGGGTTCTAAGAGTAAACCTAGCAATTATAGACCTGTTAGTTTGACTTCAGTGGTGGGCAAATTAATGGAAAAGATACTTAGAGATAATATATATAAGCATCTAGATAAACAGGGTCTGATTAGGAACAGTCAATATGGATTTGTGCCTGGAAGGTCATGTTTGACTAATCTTCTTGAATTTTTTGAAGAGGTTACTAGGGAAATTGACGAGGGTAATGCAGTGGATGTTGTCTATATGGACTTTAGTAAGGCCTTTGACAAGGATCCTCATGGAAGGTTGGTTAAGAAGGTTCAACTGTTGGGTATAAATGCAGGAATAGCAAGATGGATTCAACAGTGGCTGAATGGGAGAAGCCAGAGGGTAATGGTGGATGGCTGTTTATCGGGTTGGAGGCAGGTGACTAGTGGGGTGCCACAGGGATCTGTGTTGGGTCTACTGTTGTTTGTCATGTACATCAATGATCTGGATGATGGTGTGGTAAATTGGATTAGTAAGTATGCAGATGATACTAAGATAGGTGGAGTTGTGGATAATGAAATAGATTTTCAAAGTCTACAGAGAGATTTATGCCAGTTGGAAGAGTGGGCTGAAAGATGGCAGATGGAGTTTAATGCTGATAAGTGTGAGGTGCTACATCTTGGCAGGACAAATCAAAATAGGACGTACATGGTAAATGGTAGGGAATTGAAGAATAGTTGAACAGAGGTATCTGGGTATAACCGTGCATAGTTCCTTGAAGGTGGAATCTCATATAGATAGGGTGGTAAAGAAAGATTTTGGTATGCTAGCCTTTATAAATCAGAGCATTGAGTATAGAAGCTGGGATGTAATGTTAAAATTGTACAAGGCATTGGTGAGACCAAATCTGGAGTATGGTGTACAATTTTGGTTGCCCAATTATAGGAAGGATGTCAACAAAATAGAGAGAGTACAGAGGAGATTTACTAGAATGTTGCCTGGGTTTCAACAACTAAGTTACAGAGATTAGGTTGAATAAGTTAGGTCTTTATTCTCTGGAGCGCAGAAGGTTAAGGGGGGACTTGATAGAGGTCTTTAAAATGATAAGAGGGATAGACAGAGTTGATGTGGACAAGCTTTTCCCTTTGAGAATAGGGAAGATTCAAACAAGAGGACATGACTTCAGAATTAAGGGACAGAAGTTTAGAGGTAATATGAGGGGGAGCTTCTTTACGCAGAGAGTGGTGGCGGTGTGGAATGAGCTCCCAGTGGAAGTGGTGGAGGCAGACCTAAATTGGATAGGCATATGGATGAGAAGGGAATGGAGGGTTATGGTATGAGTGCAGGCAGGTGGGACTAAGGGGAAAAAAAAAAAAGAATTGTTCGGCATGGACTTGTAGGGCCGAGATGGCCTGCTTCCGTGCTGTATTGTTATATGGTTATATGGTTATATGATACATCTTACTTGGATGACCTGAAATTAAAATATATAATTAGTTAATTACCTAATTAAGTAGCTAATTACAAAATTAACCGTTGTGATGGAAATAGTAATAAACACCCAGGCTGCCGTGAAAATTCAAAAATGTGATATTCTCAAGATCAGAACTTTAGTATTATTGTATTATATGCTGTAAGTCCATAACAGAGAGGTAAAAAAATTATAATTTCTAGAAAAAGACCAAGTCTTCATGGAGAAGATCAGCTGCTAGCTGGTACATTGGCATCATCATAATCCTCTGACTGCAACCAATAAGCAACAGTGTACCCCTTGTTTTTCCTCAACTTTTCAATTTTGGCATTGTAAACTACAAGTTTTTGCTCTTCAAACCAAGCATGACATGCTTTTCCGCTCACTACTTTCCCATTCAGACCGACTTTTTCCAAACGTGGTATACAAGTACACGATGTGTCCAATTTTAAGATCCCTCTTAGACTCGGGCATGACAGGGAAATTCACTTCAAAGTGAGCTTTAGCTATGCCAGGCATTTGGATTGACAATTTTGCATTTCTTATTTGGAGGCATCTGAAAAATATAAAGAAAAAAACCACTGAACTTCACTTTAAATCTCACTTTGTCATGAATTTCTATGCCAAATCGAAGGAATTGAATGTTTAATTCCCATAAATTTTATTCTGTTGGTTCATAACACTGCAGCAGGCAAGGGCCGTTTTACACAGACATGTGTTCAAAATCCACAAACATCCACTCTCAAGACAATCAAAATCATAAGATCATCTAAATTATGTATATTTTGTGTAATTGTCTATCCATGATCCATAAATATCTGACTAAAAACTATGCACTGTGGAAGTTTTTAGTCAGATATTTAGTATGAAAATATTGATCATGGATAGACAATAATACAAAATATAGATATTTTAGATGTTCTTATGACATGATTGTGCTAAAAATAATGAATTTGATTGTCTTGAGAGTGGATGTTTGTTGATTATGATACAGAGATTGTATTGTGGCCACCGCCATGATTTTACTCACACTCACAACCGGCAGGCAAGACACGGCCGATATTGAGGCCTAAATAACATATTGCGCATCATCAGATTAAAATGAAATTACACCAAAAACTAGATAAGATGTTAAATAAACGTCCTACAGTACATACCTTTGGTGTTGTCCTGAACTTAAGATCTGTGATTTTGAAGGTGTTGAAGCTCGGCCCGGCTTTCATCCGGCGATTCAATAGTCAAGCAACGTTTTTATTAAAATCGCGAACGGGATGATAGATTAAATTTCCTCATAAGCTTGTCGTATGAGGAAATCCCTCCCTGACAACCAATAAAAACCTGCATTTTACTAACCCCCCCCCCCCCCCCACACACACACACACACAGCCTCTCGAGTCACACGCACAGGCAGCGGACTGATCTGGAGCGCCTGATGGCAGATATTTGTGACAACGTGATATCTAAATCATCGTTACACAAAGATGAGTTGCCGGAAGACTTGAGGGTGGCTAATGTTGTGCCTCTATATAAAGAGGGAACAGAAGACCAGTGAGCCTAACGTCTGTGGTCAGCAAGTTACAGAATAATTTCTGAGGGGTAGGATATGTGTGATTTGGACAGACAGAGGCTGAATAGGGATAGTCAGCATTGTTGTGGATATGGGAGATCTGAATGAGTTTTATGAAGAAGTAACCAAAAGAGTTAATGAGTCAAAGCCATAGAGATTGTCTTTTTAGACTTAAGCAAGATCTTGAGAAGTCTGTCAAATAAACACAGTAATTAAGCCTTTGTTTGAAAGTTATGACCTACATCTACTTGTAAATTGGGCCTCGTGTGTGTAGGATAGTGTGTATGTGGGGATCGCTGCTCTGCGCAGGCTTGGTGGGCCGATGGCCCTGTTTCCACGCTATATCACTAAACTAAACTAAATCCACTTGTTGATCCATCATACTTGACATAGACAATCGACAATAGGTGCAGGAGTAGGCCATTCGGCCCTTCGAGCCAGCACTGCCATTCAACGTGATCATGGCTGATCATCCTCAATCAGTACCCCGTTCCTGCCATCTCTCCATATCTCTTATCTCCGCTATCCCTAAGAGCCCTATCTAAGTCTGATATAGGATCATTAGTTAGGTGATACACAGTCTTGATATTGAGATTGGTTGGTGAGATAGAAAACTGAATTACAGGGGTATCAGTGCTTAATATTAAGTGTGACAACATGTTTTAATGGGAAACAAATAGATTACTAGCACAGAAAATGGTGCAAATAGCAAATAATTCATTTTCATGGAACTGCGGACTTGAACTCCTAAGGCCCTCTGTTCATCAACATTCCTGAACACCCGAACCCATTTCCTGTACATGTCCTGCCCCTGTTTGACTTCCCAAAATGTATCACCTACACTTGTCAAAATTCCATCTGCCAACACTCTGCTCAACTTTCCATCCGATCTATATCTACGTCGCCTATCGTAATCTTCCTCACTATCACCAGGTTTCATGTCATCAGCAAACTTACTAATCATACCAACTGCTTTCACACCCCCTACATAGCCTGTGCTTGGAGGGATGTGGAATAAGTTATTGTTAGATGGATAAATGGATCACCTCATCCTCATCTCTGATACAGCTTGTGTTCTTTGTGAAGAATTTAGGCTTATGGCCAGGAAGCAACTAAGTTAGAATTATATCTCAAAAAGATACAGGCCCGTTTGTATTCCCAACATCTCATCACAATAATAGCTTGCCAAGCTTATTAGTTGCATGTAGAGCCAAGAGACTGAATCAAAAATAAATGCAAACATGCACAGTAGCCTTCATATCAAAGCTATAATTAGATTTTGTGTTGCTTATCTTTTTTTAAAGTCTCATTGATTAATGCTAAACATTGTTCACCCGGATTAAAGAGCAATGGAGTCCTGGTGCCAGAGAAGGTGACTATTTTGACAACTATCTTCTTTACATCTAAAATAAGCTGGAGTGAAGACAAACTAAGCATTTAATTTATTTCTAAATAACATTCGATCGACAGATCAGAGGCATTACAGCAAATCAATGCACCATCCTGCATTTTGCTGAAGATATCTGTGCTGGCTGCACATTGTTTCATAACTGACAAAGGAAGCAATTTGCAAGTTATTAATTGCAATGGAGTCTTGCATTATCAGAGCAGCTGGTAAAGGGGCCTCACCCACTGCTATTCCTATCACAGAGCATGCCAGACTTCATTCTCAACATGTTTGTGTTTATGACGGTCATCGCTAATTAGTAGGTCAATATGAAAGAAGTTGATGTAAAAGTTTATGGCCTTCCTTGTTAACCTGGCTGTATCGTATTTCTACTTCCATAAGTTGCACGATGCAAAGCAGACTTCCCAGCCATTGTCATGCCTCTACTGCCCAGGTGATGGTCGGTTGTCTCAGAGTACAGTTAATGTGTGTGAACAGGGGAAACTGTCGACCAGGAACAGATCAGCGTCTTTCCCACTATTATCAGTCTCTTGAATGGACCTCGCACAAACTAGGGGATGTCTCTGACTAACTTACTGCAAATCTTGCACCTTCTCTGTACCTGTAACACTATAGTCTGCATTTTTTTCCCATTCTCTTTGCCCTAACTGTGTATTCATGTATGGTTTTAATAACGGAGTTGGAAAGACACAGCAGGTCAAGCAGCATCAGAGGGGTTGAAAATGGGGTTAACATTCCCGGTTTATGAGAGCAAACAGGCAACCTTCATTTACAAATACATCAACAGTGCCAGGTATTATTTGTACAGAAACTTTCATGCAGCAAACTTTGCGAAGTCGGACAATTATTGAGTAAGTTGCATAGCAAGCTGTGTGAGGAGATACAGTATTGGAGCTGCTGGTCAAATGCTCATGGAGAATGATTTACACAAATGATAAAAGAAGAGAGGGGGTGGGGGGGGGGGGGGGGTCGTCGAGATGTTTATGGAGAAAATTACAGCACAAATCGAGGCTTCAGTTCTGTTGTGTTATGTTAGTACATGTCTTGCTTAAGAAAATGGTGTGCATTTCCTCTTTCAGACTTGGTATCGTTTTGAAAATGTCCAGCATTGCAGTTGTTCTACTGATGGAAGCAGCCATAGTTCCACAAGATACAGCATCTGCATTTCCTTGTGTCACCATTGTTGCTATAAGAAGTAGCATTGACTCAGTCCAATTAGAAATTAAAATCAATTATGGCAGATGTCTTGCAGAGTTAAGGTTAGTTTAGAGATACAGAGATCAAGAGAAACATGCCCTAGAGCCCATTGACCATCGATGCCCACACATTAACACAACCCTACACACACTTGGGCCATTTTTATTACATTTATACCAAGCCAATTAGCCTACAAACCTGTACGTCTTTGAAGTGAAGGAGGAAACCGAAGATCGCGGAGAAAACCCACGCAGGTAATGGGAAAATTACAAACTTGGTACAGACAGCACCTGTAGCCACTATTGAACCCAGGTCTCTGGCGGTGTAAGGCAGCAACTCTGCCATCCTGCTGCCCTTTGGTTATCATATACAAAGCAGCTTAGATCCATTTAAGGAGGTGGTTCCAGAGCTGCTGTGGTTTGAAACACAGTGTGTGGAGATGGTGCAGCCAACACTTGGGTTGTGACTGCTGTCAGGATCAACTGTCTGAAGAAGGGTTTCGGCCTGAAACGTTGCCTATTTCCTTCACTCTATAGATGCTGCTGCACCCGCTGAGTTTCTCCAGCATTTTTATGTACCTTCAACTGTTACTTCCTTCAGCGGAATACGGAGATGGAACTGGTCAGAATTCGATCGTACAATACTTTAGCATAGAGACCCTTCATTGGTTCCTGCACCCTTTGAGACTGAGTGTTCCCAGTGTTTTCTGACATTGATTTACAATTACATCAAGAGTTTATTTATCATTCTTCACAGAAATTGGCAGGAATTTCCAGATTACCTTTCAGAAATTATTTTGAATGACCCCGAGGTGAGAGAGAGAATGTGCGAATTAGCTTCTATAATTAGCTTCTATAAATTTCCCCTAATGTTTAGGGAATGGATGAAAAAGTGGGATAACATGGAATTAGCATGCATGGATGAAGATGGTTGGTGTGGAATCAGTGGATCGACGGGACTGTTTCCATGCTGTAATAAAGTAAACTATGACAGCAAGGAAATCTTGAAGACACAAGGAACTAAAGATGCTAGTTTACTAAAGCCCCTGTCCCACTTTCACGACCTAGTTGGCGACTTCTGCCGAGTTTGCCCTTGACTCATACACGCAGCATGGTCGTCACGAGGTCGTAGGAGATGGTAGGAGGTCTTCATAACTCTCCCTCATTCTCGTCAATGGTCTCCGTGTACTCGTGGCCTCAAGTAGGTCGCAGCATTTTTTCCAGCCTGATAAAAAATGGCCACGAGTAAACAAAAGGTGGGCATGGAAAAAAATTGATACTTTTTACTCGTAGGTAGGTTGTAGGTAGGTCGTACGTAGTAGTAGTAGGTGGTTGTAGGTCGGTAACTGGCATGAGAAAAAAAATGCAAACATTACATCATTTTATCATGTGATCATTTCCACTCGTAGCCAGTAGTAGTTGGTCTTAGGTGTGGAAGACTGAGGTCGAAGGGGGTTCGTAGGAATCCGTAGACATAGTCGTAGGAGGTCGTAGACATAGTCGTAGGAGGTCTTTTACTTCGGCGAGTCAACACGACCTCGACATTTTTTTCAATTCGTCTAGGATCTTCTAAACTTGTGGATTAGGTCATCCAAGTAGGAAGTATTGGAATAATTCAACGGATCAGGCAGCATCTCTTGATAAATTGGATAGGCAATGTTTCGTATTGGGCCCATTTTTCAGATTGATTGTAGTATTGGCGAGAAATCTGGAAGATGGAGGAGGCCCAGGACAAAAGGTCCGTATGGAAATGGGATTAGGTTTTAGTTTTAGGTTTAAATTTATTATTGTCACGTGCAGTGAAAAGTTTTGTTTTGCGTGCAATCCAATAATATAATGCATAAATACAATCAAGTCAAACTCGTACAATAGATAGAGCAAAGGGGAAGATAGAGCTCTAGAGGCCAGTGGAATCAAGGGATATGGGGAGAAGGCAAGCACGGGTTATTGATTGGGAATGATCAGCCATGATCACAATGAATGGCGATGCTGGCTCGAAGGGCCGAATGGCCTCATCCTGCACCTATTTTCTATGTTTCTATGTTTCTAAGATACAGATATAGTTCTCAGCATTGTAGCGCATCAGTTCCACAGTCCAATGCAGTCAATCCTAATGGTGTAGCTTGTGGTAGGACGGTTCAGAAGCTGGATAACACAGGGAAAGAAGCTGTTTCTGGATGTGTGGTGATTGCTTTTAAACCTGTGTACTTTCCGCCAGAGGGAAGCATGTAAGAGGAGGAATGACTAACGCTTGGACGTCCTTAAATTTGTTGGCTGTGTATCCAAGGAAACGTATAGCATTTAGCTTAGTGTAGTTTAGTTTAGAGATACGGCAGGGAAACAGGCCCTTCAGCTCACCGAGTGTAGAGAAGATTTACGCGGATGTCACCAGGACTCGAGGGGCTGAGGTATAGGGAGAGGTTGAGCAGGCTGGGACTCTAATCCTTAAAGCTCAGGAGGATGAGAGGTGATCTTATAGAAGTGCATAAGATCATGAGGGCAATAGATAGGGTGCACAGAGTCTTTTACCTGGAGTAGGGGAATTAAGAACTAGGGAACATAGGTTTAAGGTGAGATGGGAAAAGATTTAATAGGAACCTGAGGGGCAATGTTTTCACACAGAGGATGATGGGTATATGGAATGAGCTACCAGATGAGGTAGTTGTGGCAGCTACTATAACAACATTTAAAAGACACTAGACGAAGTGCAGACCCGTTGGGTCTGCTTCCCCAATGCAAGATTCTACCATTCACCCGTCCCCTCAACGTAATATTCCACCACTCACACATGGTCCCCAACTGCGCAGGTGCGGCTCATTTCTCCTCATCCCCCAGCACTCCCTCCTCCTCCTCTTCACCCTCCCTCTTCAATCCCTAGAGAGGGAGGGGTGTAGAAGGTGAGGGGTGGTTGAGAGGGAGGGGTGGTAGAGAGGGAGATGCTAGAGGGAGAGGGGGCAGAGAGGGAGAGGGAGGGGGTGGGGGTAGAAACTGGGTTAGTTTTCTCCGGGTGCTCTGGTTTCTTCCCACACTCCAAAGATGTCCAGGTTTAAAGGTTAATTGGTTTTGGTAAAAATGGTAACATTGTTCATAGTATGGGATAGTGTTAGCGTGCAAGGTGATTGCTGGTTGGTGCAGACTCAATGGGCCAAAGGGCCTGTTTCCATGCTGTATCTCTAAAGCAGCTGTGGCTCATATCCATAATAGAAACCACTGCGGTGCTGGCTCAAAGGGCCGAATGGCCTACTCCTGCACCTATTGTCTATTGTCTATTGTCTGACAAAAGGTAAGTTTTAAAAAAAAATTCCAGCGGCAACTAATGTTGCAGAGACAATTTAAAGAACATGAACTATGAGACTGCTATGGGGAATCTAAAACCGCAACATCAAATGATGGCCATGATGTACTGAATCTAAACTTGCCAGTATGAATGATAGCATTGGTATGGGGAATGTGAATATTATGATGGCTACAGTACAGTGAATTTGAAATATAAGCATGAAAAATGATATGTGGGATCAAAGCCCTGCTAGAAAGTGAAAACAAAGCATCACCCAGTCGGTGGTGAACACTGTCTCGCACGGTGGTTACAAACACATTCTTGTCTTTGTAAGAAACTTTCCATATTTTTCTGTACTGAGAAAGTGAGCAGACACTCACAATCTATTGGAGTAAATGTATACGTATACCGAAGCAAAATGTATGCATCCTATCGAAAGAGAGAAAGGTGGGCAGAGGGGGTGAGGTACCTTTGTTGTTGAAGAATTAACCTTGTGAGGGGTGACATAGAATCAAGAGATGTAGAGTTAGTATGCATTGAACTGAGGAATTGTAAGGGTAAAAATACCCTAATGGGACTTATCTACAGGCCCCCATACAGTAGCCTGGATATAGGGTGCAAGTTGAATCTAGTTAAAAATGGCATGTTGAAAAGGTGATGCTATGGTGGCTATGGGAGATTTCAACATGCAGGTAGACTGGGAAAATCAGGTTGGTGCTGGTCCCCAAGAAAGGGAGTTTGTGGAGTGCCTCCAAGATGGATTTTTATAGCAGCTTGCACTTGAATCTATCAGGGAGAATTCTGGATTTAGTGTTATGTAATGAACCGTATTTGATAAGGGAACTCGAGGCAAAGGAGCCATTAGGAAGTAGTGACCATGAGTGCAGGATTAATTCATTCCAAGCAGGAATGAAAGATTCTAAGGGGAGTAAGAAGCAACTGTGGCAGGCAAGGGAAGTCAGTGACAGTATAAAAACAAAAGAGAACATAGCAAAGATGAGCGGGTAGCCAGAGGATTGGAAAATGTTTAAAGAGCAACAGAAGATAACTAAAAAGGCAAAAGGGGGAGAAAAGATGAGGTAAGCTAGCCAAGAATATAAAGGAGGATTGTAAACAATTCTTTGGGTATGTGAACAGGAAAACTGTGGTTAATACCAAAGTTGGACCCTTGAAGACAGAAACAGGTGAATTTATTATAGGGAACAAGGAAATTGTAGATGATTTGAACAGGTACTTTGGATCTGTCTTCACTAAGGAAGACACACACAATCCCCCAGATGTACTAGTGGCCAGAGGGCCTAGGGGGACAGAAGAACTGAAGGAAATCCACATTAGGCAGGAAATGGTGTAGGATAGACTGATGGGACTGAAGGCTGATAAATCCCCATGGCCTGATGATCTGCATCCCAGGGTACTTAAGGAAGTGGCTCAAGAAATTGTGGATGCATTGGTGATAATTTTCCAATGTTCTACAGATTCAGGATCAGTTCCTGTGGAATGGAAGATAGCTAATGTTATCCCGCTTTTTAAGAAAGAAGAGAGAGAGACAACAGGGAATTTTACTTCGGAGTCACGTGAGTGACTACGTGAAGAACCCCGCCAGGACGCATGCGTGTCATATCGCTACACGCATTGCAACGAGTCACGGCAGGGGGAACAACGTTCCCCTTAGCGGCAGAATTTAAAGCCGAGAACAGCAGGTAAGATGACTCTGCGTTCTTCCCACTTACTTTACAGGTGGAGGCATGGACAGATCCACGAGAAAGAAGGCTGCAAAAAAGGGAGAACCGCGGAGTTGTGGGCAGCCAGCAGCAGCAGCCGACGGCACGCCAATCTCCCGTAATGGGAACGGCTGTGCCCGACTTCAGTCCCGCACCGGCCAAATCTACACCACGGCCGGGTGGTAAAGCGAAGCAAAAAACAGACAGAGTCGTTGACTCCGATGAGTCCGAATTTGAACAGCCACGAGCGGCCAGTGCCCATGAGTATTGGGGCCGGTTGGAGTGGCTGGGGGAACAGGAGCAGCCGCGAGCGGCCAGTGTCCGTGAGCATTGGCCGTTTGGAGCGGCTGCAGGATCAGGAGCAGCCGCGAGTGGCCTGTGCCCGAGAGCATAAGAGCCAGTTGGAGCGGCTGTTGGAGGAAATACTCCAAAGTGACAGGCTCCGGGAGATGGAGACTAGCCACAGTGGGCAGCTAGTAAGTCCTACAGCAGTACCTCTTGTGGGGCTGCACAGTGTTTCTCCCTCATCAGAGGGGAGTACGGGGGGTCAATTCTGGGCTAACCCTAAAGAGGGGTGTGCAGAACATACCACTAGTGTGCATGGGGTGAAAGAAAACCTGTTGGATATGGTATCCCAGTTTATTCAACCCGACCAAACTGGCCAAGACCTGGACCCCAAAATAGCGGCAAGTATTGACTACATGTCATTCAACCAGCTACTGGGACAGGCATTATTGGACACCACAGCAAGACACTTACCACCAGGGAACTGCAAATCACTAAATGTTCCCAGTGTCAACCAGTGCATCTGGAAACATGTCGGGGCATCGATCAGAGCCAGGGACTTGAAAATACAAAAAGTTCTGAAAGTCCTAACAGCAGGAATTACGGCTTTTGCCCGCATATGATCAGCCATGATCATATTGAATGGCGGTGCAGGCTCGAAGGGCCGAATGGCCTACTCCTGCACCTAATTTCTATGTTTCTATGTTTCTATATTGAATGAACAAGACATGACCCAAGATCACCCAAGACGCACTGGCTTTATTTTGCAACTCCCAATACGAGTTAAACAGTATTAGAAAGAGTGCTATCCAACCAGCTTTAGACCCCAAATTTGCAGGCCTCTGCAAACCTGGAATCTGCAAACCACCAATACTACTATTTGGAGGGGACTTATCCAAACAGGTCAAAGAACTTGACGAAGAGGCTAAAACCCTGGGGCTCATAAAAGCAGCGTCCAAAAACTACTTCGGCCAGAAACAGCACCCCTACGCACCCACCAGCCGGCCAAGCCAAACTGGAGAAAGCGCAAAGGCCAGGAACACCCAACATCGGTCTTTTTTAGGCCATGGCCCAGACCGGCCTTCCTGGAAAATGCGCAAACCCTCAACATCAGCCTCAACGTCCACGGAGGATGCCGAAAAATTAACAAACCATGGAGGTATGTGGGTCTGGTTCCTTACGAATTGAAGGGAGCATGGAGGTTGGTGGGAGATTACAATACTAACTGGATGCAGGGAATAAGTTAACTACCGACACTTATATTTTAAGCAGTACAGGGTTATACCATAGAATTTATACAAAAACATAACCCTCCAGTTCAGCATGTACTGAACCGAATGTTCGTGCTTACAGGCATAGAAAAATTAAAAGCACATGCTGAACTACAGCGGCTTTATCAAAAAGGAGTAATTGAGAAAATCCAACACGAATCACAGGAATTCGTGTCCAACATCTTTATCAAAAACAAGAAAGATGGTGGTTCCCGCATCATCATCGATTTGACTACTTTGAATACTTCCGTACAATATATTCATTTCAAGATGGAAACCTTTGTTACTGCTAAGCAATTGATTTCCAAAGGTTACTACATGGCAAGCATCGATTTAAAAGATGCTTACTATACAGTACCCATAAGAGGTGACCACAGATGTTATTTAAAATTCAACTGGATGGGTCAGCTTTGGCAATACAGGGCACTCCCTAATGGCCTAACATCAGCCCCCAGGCTGTTCACAAAAAAATTGAAACCAGCCCTAGCGTTTCTGCGGAAACAAAAACACATGGTAATGGCATATCTAGATGACATACTTATTATGGGCAAAACTTTTGAATTGGCTAAACAAGCGGTAACAGCCACGAAACAATTATTTGAAAAACTGGGGTTTATCATCCATCCAGTTAAGTCTAAATTAACGCCTTCAACCAAAAGACCCATCTGAGGTTCACCATTAACTCAGTTCACATGTCAGTGACTTTGCCGAAAGAAAAGGTTACAGCCTTAATAGAGGCTTGCAGCAAAATCATTTACATCCTTAACCATCCATCACACTGGTAGCAAGAATAATTGGGAAGATAGTGGCTGCGTTTCCAGCCTTTGCATTATCGAAATTTACAGAGAGCGAAAATAAGAGCACTCAAAATTAATGGTGGTCATTTTGACAGACCAATGAAGCTACCAACAGAAGCCACAATGGAACTAAAATGGTGGGAACATAACATTAGGCATTGTTCCAATCCAATCATTATCAGCAACCCGTCTATGGTACTACAAACTGATGCCAGAGCACTTGGTTGGGGTGCTACCAATTCCATCTCCAGCTGGGGAGGGAGAATGAATGCACAGGAGGCATCATTATTACAAACACTGGGCATAAACTACCTGGAGATGTTAAGTGCATTCCATGGCATTCATATTTTTCTAGGTTATATCACCAGCATGTTAGACTACAAATTGACAACACCACCGTGGTAGCATATATCAACCATATGGGTGGAAACAAATCGACATCATGTGACAATCTGGACAACACAATTTGGCAATGGTGTATCCAGAGAGATATTTGGATATCAGCTACCTACGTACCAGGTAAACTAAATTTAGTGGCAGACACCAGGTCACGTAAATTCAATGAAAACGCTGAATGGATGTTGGATAAAAATGTATTTTCTGAAATTACAGCACTGTATGGAACACCAGATATCGATCTTTTCGCATCCAGGCTCAATCACCATTTATCGAATTATGTTTCATGGGAACCAGACCCTGGGGCAACGGCAACAGATGCATTTTCGCTGCATTGGGGGGAAATGTTTATTTATGCATTCCCTCCTTTCTGCCTCATCAGCTGGGTATTAAGGAAAATACAGCAAGAATCTGCGTCTGGTATTTTGATAGCACCCGATTGGCCTACTCAACCATGGTTCCCGGTGATACTCGACATGGTATTAGAACCATGCATCACCATCCATCATAGACCTAATTTACTGGTTCATCCCGTAACAAGGGAAAGTCACCCATGTCATAATTATACAAACCTATTAATTTGTAGAGTTTGAAAGCACCTCTACTACACCTGGGACTGACGGACCGAACAGTGGATATGATTGCATCAGCCCACAGACAGTCCACAAAAAAACAGTACTTGGTGTACATCAAGAAATGGGAAAAGTACTGTCACAACAATAACCTCATCCACAGATCAATCAACATCCCGTCTGTTCTGGAATTCCTGGCAAGCCTCCATTATGATGAGGGGCTCAGTGATAGTGCCATCAACTGTGCCAGAAGTGCTCTGTCAACATACCTGTGGCAAGGAACAGAGCGGCATTCTGTAGGGACACACCCCCTGGTAACCAAACTCATGAGGAGCATTTTTAATGCTAATCCCCCAAGAACCAGGTACCCAAATATGGGACGTGAGCATTGTACTGACCATGTTAAGAAACTGGTCTCCACCTACAGCTCTGTCCCTACAGAAACTGACAATAAAAATAGTCATGCTGATGGCCTTGGTCACGGCACAAAGGGTCCAGTCGCTACAGGAACTAAGGCTGGACAACATGACTATTTCATGTGGGAATTTGACTTTTCACATCTATGAATTAGTCAAACAGAACAGAACAGCAGGGCTAAAAATAGAATTCAGGGCCTACCCGACAGATGATCGTCTCTGTATTGTAACTCACTTACTATTATATATGGAGTATACAAAGATCATCAGAGGCAAAGAAATGGCACTTTTAATCAGCTACAAACAGCCACACAAATAAGTGACAGTCCAGACCATCTCAAGATGGCTAAGACAGGTCCTAATAAAGGCTGGAGTAGACACTAAAATTTTAAAATCTCACTCCACCAGGGCTGCAGCTACATCGGCAGCTATGAAGTTGGATGTTCCAATGGACCAAATCCTCAAGACAGCAGGATGGTCAACGGAGAGAACTTTCCAAGTATTTTATAATAAACCAGTCATTGAACCTGGAACATTTGCAGAAACAATTTTAAGTTCTGTAATATGATTTTACCCCACAAATAGGAGCTATGATTTGGTGTTAATAAATTTATTATTGTTTTCAATATCGTATTGATATCTAATGATGTTAACATTATTCTCCCCATAATCAAGGCAGATGTGATGCATGGACTAGTTTTCCACGGCATGAAATCACAGAGCTTTAAAATCTTCACGTAGTCACTCACGTAACTCCGAAGTAAAATAGTAAGATTAAACGAGAACTTACAAGTTTGAAGTTTGATCGTTATTTTATGAGGAGTAACGTTGAGGGAATACGTGCCCTCCACTCCCACCTTTGATCATATACTCAACTGGTATCTCTTCTCTAATCTTACTATGTTCAGTCATTAGTTATCTGTGATTACACACCGCTGCTTTGAAGAATGACATGCATGCGTCCTGGCGGGGTTCTTCACGTATTCCCTCAACGTTACTCCTCATAAAATAATGATCAAACTTCAAACTGGTAAGTTCTCGTTTAATCTTACTATTATAGACCAGTTAGCCTGACATCAGTGATGGGGAAGATGCTAGACTCAATTATAAAAGATGAAATAGCAACATATGTGGATGGCATTAACAGGATCGGTCCACGTCAGCATGGATTTCCAAAAGGGAAATCATGGAATTTTTTGAGAATGTAACTAGGAAAATGGACAAGGGAGAGCCAGTGGATGTAGTGTACCTGGACATTCAGAAAGGCTTTGATAAGGTCACACCGGAGATTAATGGGCAAAATTAGAGCACGTGAAATTGGGGGTAGGGTACTGACATGGATAGAAAATTATTTGGCAGACAGGAAACAAAGACGGGATAAATAGTTCCCTTTCAGAATGACAGGCAGTGACTAGTGGATCTCGATGCTGGGCCCGCAGCTATTTACAATATACATTAATGATTTAGATGAAGGGATTAAAAGTAACATTAGCAAATTTGAAGATAACACAAAGCTGGGTGGCAGTGTGAACAGTGGTGCTATGAGGACGCAGGGTGATTTGGACAGGTTGGGTAAGTGAGAAAATGCATAGAGATCCATTTTAATGTGGATAAATGTGAGGTTATCCACTTTGGTGGCAAGAACAGGAAAGTAGATTATTATCTGAATGGAGCGACTGGGCTTGTATGCACTGGAATTTAGAAGGATTGGAGGGGATCTTATTGAAACATATTTTTTGATATAAATACATCGATAGGTGCTCCTGAACACATCATCAGTGATGTAACCTAGGGTCATTGGGTGTTTCGGGTCTTTCAACATTAGACACCCTCACCCAGGCGACCCAGCCGTGGTTCATCAGACCACGACATGTTCAGGTGGCATTCGCTCCTCCCCATGGACCTCCTCTCTGATCCAGAGCCATCTCTGCTGCCTCTGTGGTGTTCCTGATGGCCTTTCTCCTCGCCACTCCATTTATGCCCAGTGCACTCAAGGCTTTGTAGAGCGATTGCCCTGCAAAACATCTGCAGCCAACCTCAATGGGCATATACATCGCCTTCCAGCTCTGCTTGCGGCAGTCTATGACCAGTTCTTCATATTTGGCCAGCTTCCTCTCGTGGGCCTCCTCCAGACAGTCCTCCCATGGCACAGTCAGTTCCAACAAGACGATGTTTTTGGTCGCCTCTGAGACCAGGAGGATATCTGGCCTTAGGGTGGTCGTGGCAATGTGCTGTGGGAACTTCAGTCTGTTCCTGTTAAGGGATTGGACAGAATCGGGTGCCAAATTTAAGAACGTCATTTAGAACGGAGATGAGGAAAAACATTTTCACCCAGAGAGTTGTGAATCTGTGGAATTCTCTGCCTCAGAAGGCTAATTCTCTGGATGCTTTTAAGAGAGAGTTGGATAGAGCTCATAAAGTTAGCGGATTCAAGGGATATGGGGAGAAGGCAGGAACGGGGTACTAATTGTGGATGATCAGCCTTGATCACGGGGTGGAAGGTTGCAACCTTGGGCGGCAGGTGACGCAATGGGCTAAGTGTTCGGCTGGCGACCGGAAGGTAGCCGGTTCGAATCCCGCTTGGAGTGCATACTGTCGTTGTGTCCTTAGGCAATACACTTCACCCACGTGTGAATGTGTGTGAATGTGTGTGAGTGATTGGTGGTGGTCGGAGGGGTCGTAGGCGCAGATTAGCAGCCACGCTTCCGTCAGTCTGCCCCAGGGCAGCTGTGGCTACAGAAGTAGCTCACCACCACCGAGTATGACTGAGGAGTGAATGAATAATGCGATGTAAAGCGCCTTGAGTACCTAGAAAGGCGCTATATAAATCCCATCCATTATTATTATTATTAACCTTCACGTGGTCCGCCCTGTTTCGACGAATGCAATCAACCCAGCATGCACAATCAAATAAGATCAAATGGAACAAGTTGTCCTACAACTTTAGGCTGAGCACGCCATACAGCCTAGAAGCCTAGGAGCCTAGAAGAAGACAAAGATTCAGATTCAGATTCAGATTCAATTTAATTGTCATTGTCAGTGTACAGTACAGAGACAACGAAATGCATTTAGCATCTCCCTTGAAGAGCGACATAGCAAACGATTTGAATTAAAAAAAATAATAAGCCATGATCACAGTGATTGGCAGTGCTGGCTCAAAGGGCCAAATGACCTACTCGTGCACCTATTGTCTATTGTCTATTGTCTATTGTCTATTGTCAAACAGGACTGCAGGTGCAACAGTAGGGATTGTCTAGATGGCTTAGACTGCAGAGGACTATGAGTGAGTATCATAATCGTGACAGGCATTGCCAGCACTACACCAGATGAGAATGTGAGCCCAACCCAGCCTGAAACTGCTCTGGAATCTTTCCTGCTTGACATTTTTAGCTACAGAGATTAAATGGTCTTCATCCCACAAATCTCCACTGCAAACCTATACATATGGTGTAGAATTAACTGATATAAAAAGAAGCGTTTGGGTCTCCAATGCATATTTAACATTGTGTGCATTTGTGACCTCTATAAATATATTATAAGCCATTGCCTGCTGGCTATTTGCATTAAATGTAAGAAAATATTTTAATTCATCGTAGATTTCTAATTTAAAAACAACAGAATGTTTTTTTTTAATAGAATTTGAACTCGTGTGATTAGAAAGTGAAGCATTTTACCATGAAAATCTCCTTATGTTCATTTTTGATCTTGCAACTGCAGCACAGGGCCGGATTTACTTATAAGCTTCAAAACCTTAAGCTTAAGGCCTCGAGATCTAGGGGGGCCTCGGCAGGGCCGTCACCTACAAGCTTCATAGGTTGAAGCCTAAGGACTCAAAATCTAGGGGTCTCCGGCCAAGGTGTTTTTTTTTTCCCCAGAGTAAAAAAAAATCCTGAGAAAAAAAAATGGAGAGCTATCAGTGTGCCCACTTTGACGGAAATTACCCGGAATTCTGGTTCCGACCGCTGGAAGTTTTTGGGGAAAAAATTGCGACCATTTGGGGTCGGACCAAATTGCACAGTTGTGGGAGGCAAGTAGCGACGCAAAATGATGCTGTTTCTCCGCGCGTGCGCAGTGGACCCGGGCAGGCTCAGATCTCCATTTACGCTCCACACAATCACCTCGATGCCTCGTGTCTGCTCCAGGTAAGTAGTTGAATATTGCGCTGCGGGAGTGCCCGTTTCACCGGGCCGGGGGGGGGGGGGGGGGCTGCGGTGTCTGTGGCGCGGAGTCAGAGCCTCGCTGCGTGGGAGGGAGAGAGACGGGGAGGGAGGGAGAGAGAGGGGGGATGTGAGAGGGAGAAAGGGGGGTTTGAGACAGAGGGGGAGAGAGAGGCTGGGGAGGGGGAGAGAGAGAGAGGGGAAGGGGAGAGAGAGAAAGATAGGGGGGGAGGGGGGGAGAGAGAGATGGGGAGGGAGAGAGAGGTGGAGGGAGAGGGAGGGGGAAGGAGGAGGGGGGGAGAGGAAAAAAGGGGGATTTTACTTCGGAGTCACGTGAGTGACTATGTGAAGAAGAACCCGCTCAGCGCGCATGCGCGGCATTGCGTTCAGCAGTGCAACAGCGGCCGCACCGGGAGACAGGCGCTCCGGCTACAGATTAAAAGACGGACCGTCAGGTAGGTACCCTGAGGTCGGGTTTCTTTCACAGGTGAGCCTTCTGCTTTGTTTTACAGGCAGAGAACAAAAAGACACTTGAACAAACCTGTCCCCCGCTCGACTCCAACGGAGGAGCGTTCCATCTGGGGGAGGGGGCAGCAACAGGCGGTAGGACCGCTTACCGGGCGCTCCGCCATCCCCGACACCGTGCCGAGTCCAGTCCTGCTAGCGCCTGAGCAGCGGGCTGGATGTAAAGCCACCCGAAAAAGTGTCCGGCCGGTGGTTTCCAACTCATCGGACAGGAACGTCTCTCCACCCGCACGGGGGAGAGACAGCCGCCTGAGCCGCATAGTGCGGCTCCTGGAGCAGGTGCTCCAGCGAGACGCGCTGCGTGAGGGGCGCTCTCGCAGGGGGAGTTCAGGCACACCCTCCACAGTGCCTTGTGCACTGCCCATCGCTTCCTCCTTACCCGAGGGTAGCTTTGGTGACCAGGACTGGGCAGTCAGGAAGAGGGGACCCTGGCTGAAGAAGTCGGGAGTATGCCAGGGGTGCAGGACCAGGAAGAGCTGCTGGGTGTGGTGGACCGCTACGTGGCAGCCCCACGTGCAGGAAGGCCATTAGAGCCTAAACTAGCGGCGAGCATCAACCACCTCTCCAACAGGCCCCTACAGGAGCAGGTGGTTAATGAGGCCTTAAAAATGTACACAGCTCCAGAAAATTGTGAGTCCCTCAAAGTGTCGGCTGTCAACAGCCAAATCTGGGGGCACGTCGGGACAAATATTCGGTACCAGGAGCTGATACTGCAGCGGATCCTCAGGCTCCTGACGTCAGCCATCACATCATTTACTCATTCTGTGGACAACACGGAGATGACCACAAACCAACAAGACACTCTCGCGCTGCTGTACAACACGCAGTTCGAGATAAATAACCTCCGTAAAGAAATCATAAGACCTGCCCTAAATCCAAAATTCGTGGGGTTGTGCAAAACCCCAGCCACTGAGCCAGACACACTGCTCTTTGGCAAAGACCTCACGAAAAAAGTAAAAGATATGGAAGAGGCCTCTAAAACTTTCGGTCTCATGAGGGCAGGCCCCGGGACGAGCAAACCCAAAACAACAATACCCAAGCGGCAGCACCCCATCGCATCCACCAGTCGACGTCTACCATATAGGACTGGTGAAAGCTCGGGGTCCACATTCTATCCCCGGAAGTCTTCTTTAGACCAAGGCCCAGAGTGGACCCCATGGAAAATGCGCCACCCCCCAACATCACCGCCACGTCAGACAATGCGCAAGACTCGCTGGTCTGGGAAGAGACAGAAGAAACACCCATAATCATGGAGGTAGGTGGGTCTGGTTCCTACCAGCATATAGAAAGTAGGGGCTCAATACTAACAGGGGGGAGATTACACCTGTTTAAGGGAGCATGGGAGTCTATCACGAGTGACAAGTATATACTCAATAGCATTAGTGGATACAAAATACAATTTATACTAGAAAAATTGCCACCAGTTCTACATTCACCCCAGAGGTTCTTTCCCCTCTCAGTTAAATAAAAACGATAGGGACAAGTTGAAATGGTGACACTAATCACAAAGGGTATCATCGAAAAAACAAAACATGAACCCTTGGAATTTGTATCAAATATATTCAGAAAAGCCAAAAGAGATGGTGGATGTCGCATCATCATTGACTTAACTTCACTGAATATGTTTGTTAAGTATGTACATTTCAAAATGGAAACGTTTGTTACTGCCAAACAACTAATTTCCAAAGGATACTTCATGGCAAGCATTGACCTCAAACATGCTTACTATTCAGTACCCATTCACAAGGATCATCGCAGATACCTGAAATTTACCTGGATGGGGCAACTATGGCAGTTTAAAGCGTTACCCAATGGATTAACATCAGCTCAAGATTATTCACCAAGATACTAAAACCAGCCCTGGCAATTTTAAGAAGACAAAAACATATTGTCACGGCATATCTTGATGATATATTAATTGTAGACAACACCATGGAATTGGCTATATCAGCTGTATCAGCTACCAAACAGTTGTTCGGAACCCTGGGATTTGTCCTACATCCAGATAAATCTAAGTTGAAGCCATCCACAACCATGGACTGCTTGGGCTTCACAATTAATTCAGTCCACATGTCTGTAACTTTGCCAAAAGACAAAACAACTGAATTGGCACAATCATGCAACAATTTAATGGTCAACGAGCGACCAACTATTCGACAAGTAGCAAGAGTAATTGGGGAATTTGGTAGCAGCATTTCCGTCTACACAATTTGGACCTTTGCACTATCAAAACTTACAAAGAGCAAAGGTACAGGCACTAAAACGACATGCAAGTCATTATGATCGTATCATGAAATTACCCACTGAAGCAATATCAGAACTACAGTGGTGGGCAGAAAATGTTTGGCATAGTTTCAGCCCTACCATCCTCATTAACCCTACTTTAGTTATCCAAACTAAATAGATGCCAGTGCTCAAGGCTGGAGAGCGACTAACTCCATATCCAGCACAGGTGGTAGATGGACTAACCTAGAGTCATCATTACTACTTACACTGGGCATTAACTATCTAGAGATGTTGGGTGCCTTTTATGGTTTAAAAGCATATGCATCCAATATGCATCACTTGGATGTGCGGTTACAAATAGACAATACTACGGTGGTGGCCTACATTAACCATATGGGCGGCATAAAATCGATATCATGCAACAAATTGGTCAACACAATTTGGAAATGGTGTGTCGAAAGACATATTTGACTATCAGCAACTTACCTGCCAGGTAAGCTAAATACAGTGGCAGACACCTAGTCACGCAAATTTAATGACAACACCAAATGGATGTTAAACCCCAAAGTGTTTGGAAAGATTATTAAGCAATATGGCACACCAGATATCAACTTATTTGCATCAAGGCTAAATCACCAGGTACCTATGTATGTCGCTTGGGAACCAGACCCTGAGGCAGCAGCGGCAGATGCGTTCGCGCTGGATTGGGGAAATATCTTCTTCTATGCATTTCCACCTTTCTGCCTCATCAGTCGGGTACTTCGCAAAATACAAATGGACAACATAGACTCTGTTTTGAAACCCCGTATTTTGCCAGTACCCAGAGTTATTAACATGTCGGGCATAAGCCACCATGCCATGAAAAAATCAAACTCCTGGTTTGCAGATTCTGAAAAGACCGTTCCCTAGGATTGTCAGAACAAACCACAACACCATGTCAGCATCCCTCCGAACATCCACTAAAAAACAGCACTTGTCCAGCATCAAAAAATGGGAGAAGTACTGCTTGGATACAGGGACCACCTACTCAACCGCTACAATTACCAACGTACTGGAATTCCTGGCAAACCTTCACCACGAAGAAGGACTCAGCTACAGTGCCATCAACACAGCGAGAAGTGCCCTGTCTGCCTATTTAAAACAAGCACCAGGACAACAGGCCATGGGGTCCCACCCGCTGGTGGTCAAATTAATGAAGGGTATTTACCGCACTAACCCCCTAGACCAAGGTACACCCATATATGGGATGTCAGTGTGGTCCTGACATACCTCAGGGGATGGCCACCAGCCAGATCCCTCAACCTGGAACAATCAACACTCAAAACGCTCATGTTGATGGCACTTGTATCCGCACAGAGGGTCCAGTCACTAAACCTATTGCGACTGGACAACATAATTACAGCTCCAGACCAGATCTCTTTCATTATCCAGGGACTGATCAAACAGAGCAGACCAGGAACACCTACTCCAGTCGTGGAATTCCGGGCTTACCCGCCAGAAACACGGTTATGTGCCATGACCCACCTGCTGTCCTATATAGACACAACTAAAAATATTCGAGGGAGTGAAAAAGGCTTGTGGCTCAGTCATAAAAAACCTTATGGTCGGGTGACGAGCCAAACCATATCGAGATGGCTCTAGCAGGTACTAAAAGCTGCTGGGATTGACACTAACATGTACAAATCCCATTCCACCAGGGCAGCATCCACATCAACGGCCGAAAGAATGGACGTGCCGATAGACCACATCCTAGCTACAGCAGGATGGTCGAGGGAAACAACGTTCAGAACTTTTTATAACAAGCCATTGGCAAAACCTGTTTTATTTGCAGAAAAGATTTTACAGACTGCAAATATTTAATTTAAGCCCAGGGGAGCAATTTAATTCTTGTTGTTATTGTTAACAAATACCTTTGTGTTTTTCTACAAAGAGATTCATTGGTTGATTACGATAACACACTTCCTCCCTCAAGGACTTCGGCAGTGAGTGAAGTAATAACTGTTACACGGTTTGAAATCACAGAGCTTTAAAATCTTCACGTAATCACTCACGTGACTCCGAAGTAAAATAGTAAGATTAAACGAGAACTTACCAGTTTGAAGTTTGATCTGTATTTTATGAGGAGTTACGATGAGGGATTATGTGCCCTCAGCTCCCACCCTCAATAATATGGGTTAAACTGATAACTGATGTCTCCTTTTCATTACTATGTTTATTTCAATAACTGTGTCTATCTGTGATTCCACACCGCTGCTTTGAAGTATGCTGCGCATGCGCGCTGAGCGGGTTCTTCTTCACATAAACCCTCATCGTAACTCCTCATAAAATACAGATCAAACTTCAAACTGGTAAGTTCTCGTTTAATCTTACTATTATCTTTAGTTAGATTGCCAAATTAAGGTAGGTTTAGAATTATATTTTCTCCTCCATATGAATAATATCAAACAATTGGAACTGCTTTATTTTCCTTGATAATACTGAAAAATGTTAATTCCATATTTTGCGACTTTCATTTTGCATCATATTTTTAATGTGCACACACTAACACAGTCGAACAGTAACAGGCAATCAAATCAACACACAAAACATATTCTAAAATAATGTTTTATATGCTGCAAAAATATTTTATTTGCAGTGTTTGCATGCTCCTTTATAAAAATGTCATAACATTTTACCGTACAACTTGATTATTAAAACAAGGACAGCTTCAATTCTTGATTTAAATAAATGTTTACAACAATTACCCCAATCATCCCATTCCAACCACATTACTGTTGACTCAACCAAAATTATTTCTGAAATATTGGTCATAACATTTGGTGCAAAAATGTTTCAAAATAAGGCTCAGAATGCACCAGAGAGCACCTAAAACCCCGGCCGCAAGGGTATTTGAGCTTCGCATTGTGATATGTGCTGCGTGCACTTATTTCACATAACATTTTTGTAATCCTGCCATGCCACCCGCCTTTTTGAAAAGCTTGATACGGGCCTGGTGTATAATATTTTTTACACTGTCATAGGCCTTTCTTACATATGCTGTCACAATGCACTAAACAACACCAGTAATTTCCCTTCCCTCCATTTCAGAATAATAGTGTTTTAAACTGATAATTCAACACTAGTACTGGCAATAAATATAAAGCCCAGCTTTCCAGCTCTTACCTCATTGGCCACGCTTGGCTGCACATCGGTGTCAATCTGGTGGACTCTTCCATTTTCCTCTCATCGTGGGGGTGGGGGATTGGGAGGGGCCTCACAAGTGGAATAGCCGAGGGCCTCTCTTCATCTAAATCCGGTCCTGCTCCAGCATCAAATGTCTCATCAAATACCAGAAATTTAGCACAAAGTGCTTGTCTATCAGGAATGACGTGGTCTCCTGAGTTTGTAGTTTTCACTCACTATTAATTCAAAAAGGAGACCATTCAGCCCATCAAATCTATCCTGTGGATCAGAATCCATTGCATCACATCTACCGATGGCTCTGTAGGTTCATTCTCTTCAAGTGCTCATTCCTCTTCCTCTAGAAATCCTTGATCATCGTTTTTTTGGTGCTCTTGTTGTATTGAGTTCCAGGTCAATGCCAGTCACGATGTGCAAAAAAGATTAAAATTCTTAGTTTAATCTACGTTCCTCAATCAATGTTTCATCAGCTAATGGGAACAGATTTACCTTATCTACCTTATCTTATGTGTCATAACCTTTGTCAAATCTCATCTCAGCCTTCTTTGCTTCAAAGATGAGCTGGCATGAAATGGGATGATTTGAAAATACAACAAAGGATTGTGTATACTTTACCAAATCTATGGTACACTGCTGGAGTGTAATAGGAGAGGTGGGGTTGAGACCATCAATGTTTTCATGCAGCATGTTTTATGATCTCTAGGGCATTGTAAAGGGCCAATGCAGTCCTTCTCATATCCATACTTTCACTTGGAATGGATTCAGGGCATTAGGAATGTTCATCCCTCATTGATTTGTGAGGAATGGACTCTGCATTTGACACCATTTTGAAATAGTCTGATTTGGCAAATGATGAACTTGATTGATGTACTGGATGTTGTGTTCATTGGGTGAGTTTTATTCATTCATCAACAGAACCTCCAAAAGGCAAGGGTCAAGAGACAAGCATCAAGTGTCCAGTGGCACGAAGGACGAGAAAGAGACAGGGTGTTCTGATCTGAAGAGAGGTTGAGTAGGCTAGGACTACATTCCTTGGAATGCAGGCAGCTGAGGGATGACCTTAGAAAGATGTATAAAGTCAGGATATAGAAACATAGAAAATAGGTGCAGGGGGAGGCTATTCGGCCCTTCGAGCCAGCAACGCCATTCATTGTGATCATGGCTGATCATCCCCAATTAATAATCCCTGCCTTCTCCCCATATCCCTAGATTCCACTATAGCTCCTAGAGCTCTATCTACCTTTCTCTTAAATCCATCCAGTGATTTGCCCTCCATTGCCCTCTGTGGCAGGGAATTCCACAAATTCACAACTCTCTGGGTGAAAACCTTTTCTCACCTCAGTCTTAAACAACATCTCCCCTTTTATTCTACAGCTCGGCATTTAACACTGTGGCCCCTGGTTCTGGACTCGCTCCAACATGGATCCTCCATTTTTCCTGCACAGACCACAGTCTTGTCCAATCCTTTTAAATTTTATATGTTTCTATAACAATCAGCCCCCTCACCTTCTAAACTCCGTGAATACAGCCTAGCTTTTCAAACTTTCCTCACCCATGACAGTCCCGCCATCCCGGGACTCAATCTTGTGAACCTACGCTGCCTTGGGCTTATCAATCACAAGGATGTCCTTCCTCAAATTAGGAGACCAAAACTGTCGACGCAATACTGTCCAGATGTGGCAATACCAGAGCCCTTTACAATAGCAGAAGAACCTCTCTACTCCTATACGGAAATCCTCTTGTTATGAAGGCCAACATTCCATTAGCTTTCTTCACTGCCTGCTGGACCTGCATGCCAACTCTCAGTGACCGGGTGTACAAGGACATCCAGGTCTCGCTGTACCCCCCCCCCCCTTTACATAATCTAACCCCATTGAGATAATAATCTGCCCCCTTGTTTTTGCCACCAAAGTTACATTTATCTATATTATACTGCATCTGCCCACTCACTCAACCTGTCCAGGTCACCCTGCAACCTCCTAACATCCTTTTCACAGTTCACACTGCCACTCAGCTTTGTGTCATCCGCAAACTTGCTAGTGTTTCTCCTAATTCCCTCTTCCAAATCATTAATATATATGGTAAACAGTTGGCAGCCCCAACACTGAGCCTTGCGGCACTCCACTTGCCACTGCCTGCCATTCTGAAAAGGACCCGTTCACTCCTACACTTTGCTTCCTGTCTGCCAATCAATTTTCTATCCACGTCAACACCCTACCCCCAATACCATGTGCTCTAATTTTAGTCACCAGTCTCCCGTGCGGGGCCTTATCAAAAGCTTTCTGAAAATCTAGATACACTACACCCACTGGCACCCCTTCATCCATTTTACTGGTCACATCCTCAAAAGATTCCAGAAGATTAGTCAAGCATGATTTCCCTTTCATAAATCCATGTTGACTTGGACTAATTATTTTACTTCGGAGTCACGTGAGTGACTTCGTGAAGAACCCCGCTTCCACGCATGCGTGTCATATCGCTACACGCATTGCAACGAGTCACACAGAGGGGAACGGCGTTCCCCAAGCGGGAGATTTGAAAGTCGGGAACAGCAGGTAAGCGACTCTGCGTTCCTTTTTTCTACTTACTTTTAGGTGGCTGCGGAAAGCCGGCGGGGAGACCCGTGGAGGGCGAGCAGCCGGCAGCAGCAACAGCATGAGTTTCCCTGGGGGGGGAACAACCTGAGCCCGACTTTGCTCCCGCACCGGCAAAATTCACCTCTCGGCCGGGCGGGAAGCAAAGTAAAAAAGGTCCCTATGCCAGTCTCAAACGAGACTGGCTTGGGAGCAGTCGGTAGCAGCCAGCACAGAGGCTGCGGGACAGCTCGGACCAGCGGTACCGGGGCTCGAAACGCTCAGCGAGTGCAGCGGCACTTATGGAGTCGGAACGGGACGTTCGGGCTGAAAACCTTCTTCACAAGGTAAGGGCCAGGGGATCCATAGGAACAGCCGGGGTTACCGGCTGCGGAACTGCCGCGAAGGACCAGGCCCGTGAACACCGGGGTCGGTCCAAGCGGCTCGAACCCGACACAGGGAACGACGGTCACCGGCGGGAGAAGGAAAGTCGGGAACAGCAGGTAAGAGACCCTGCGTTTTCCTTCAACTTACCTTTCTAGGTGCAGACATGGACCAGGTCCATGTAAGGTGCAGAAGGCCGGCGGGAGAACCGCGGAGGAGCGGCAGCAGCAGCAGTAGCAGCAGCAGCGGCAGCGGCAGCGGCAGTGGCAGCCGGCAGCTGCAGGAGCACTAACAGCTGCAGGAGCACAGGCAGCTGCAGGAGCACAGACAGCGGCAGGAGCACAGGCAGCAGCAGTGGCAGCTGGCACTTCGTGAGGAGCTGGCAACGGCAGGAGCAGCATGGGCACATCGGTTCCCGGAGAGGGAAAAACACCTGTGCCCAACTTCGCTCCAGCATGGTGAGAAAGTTCATTTCTCGGCAGCAAAGGACTTTGCAGTTGACTGGCTGCAATCTACTACAAGGGACCAGTATGTGAGTACCAGGGTCGGTCCCAGCGGGGTTTTAGTTACAATAATCGCTTCTCGTTTTTTTTGGCTAAGATCAAGTGTAGTATCTGTTCTTATCAGTTTAATATCTGATACACCCCTTATCTAGGGACTATATATATTATATAAAAACTATAGTAGCTGTTATCATCAGTTTTAATGTCTTGTATGTCCCTTATCTAAGGACCATATAAGTAGGAGTGCCCAGAATTGAGGGCATTAGAGTGGGGTTGACCGGCTGCAACGACCATAAGGGACCAGTACCGTCAGTACGGGGGTGGGTCCCAGGGGTCTAAGATAAAGGAGCAGCCAGGAGTGCTGAGAGCGTTGAAGCCAGGTTAAAGGAATAGATGGAAGCAGCTGTGCCAGTTATCCTCCACACCGGCCATATCCACTTCACGGAAGGAAGGACAAAACTGGAGAAGGAGGACCATGGAACAGCGGGCAGCCAGCAGCAGCCAGCGGCACTTGGATCAACCGTAGTGGGATCAGCTGTGCCCGATGTCGGCCCCGCACCGGCCAGATCCATGTGACCGAGCGGTAGGCTAGACACAAATCAAACAAGGTAGTGGACTCAGAAGGGTCCGACTTTGCATAAAACCGCCGGCAACCAGTGCCCGAGAGGGCTGGAGCGGGAAGAAGCGGTGTATGGAGCCTTGCTCCAACGTGATAAAACCACAGCAGTACCTCTTTGAGGGCTGCACAATGCTTCTACCACATCAGAGGGGAGCACTGTGGGTCAGTTCTGGGTTGACTTGCAAGAGGGGTCCGCAGAACAAAAGACAAGTGGGCAGCAGTTAAGCCCCACAGGGGTACCCCGTGTGGGACCCTAGAGATCTCTAACTCTATAAAAAAGAGTAGGCAGGACCCTGATGGGCCAGAGCCTGGTAATACAGCGTCCCATGATCCTAACACAGCAGGGACTCTGCTGGACATGGTGGCCGATTACTTTAGCCAAGTCAAACATGGGTAGACTTGGATCCAGGATGGCAATAGTATTACTATATGTCTGGCCACATACGCCAACAAGAAAAATTTACAAACACTGGCCAGACATCTGCCACCTGGCAACGGTGAGGCATTACAGGTGCCCAGTGTAATCCAATGCATTTGGCAGCATATGGACGAACATCAGGAACCAGGACCTCAAGATCCAGAGAACCTTCAAGGGATTGACGGAAGGCATCATAGCACACACCAGCACCCTGGACTAAACGTAGGTAACCAAAGACCATCAAGACGCACTAGATCTGTTTAATAATATGCAATATGACCTGAACTACACGTGGAAGGCGGCCATTCAGCCAGCACTAGGACCCCAAAAATGCTACCATTTGCAAATAAAGAACCGTGTGTGGACTAAGCTAAGACACTGGGGCTCATCAAGGCCAGCGCAAGGGCCTATTTTGGAGCATGATACCAGCCACAGGCAAGGCCATACAAAATGTGGCTCATACCAGTAGCAGTGTCAGAAATCAATATAACCTGCAGGATCCGTTTTAGGGTATGGCCAGGGCGGCCACCCTGGAAGATGCGGAAGCCTCAACCTCCCACACAACCCCGAACAAGAAATATTAAACCAGAACCTTATTTTCAAAAAACCAAGGAAATAACAAAACCACCGGTAACCATGGAGGTAGGTGGGTGGGGTTTTCTTCTGTTAAAATAGGGACCTACGAGGGTAGGGGAGGTTGCAACACTATAGTTATGTATGGTATATAATCACTACAGATTCATATAATCTCAGCAGTATTCAGGGTTATCTGATAGGGTTTTCTCATCCCATTAACCACAGTACATCATACACCAGAAGGGCATTTTGTCCTTACATAAACCAAACGATCTAAAACCCACATGGTGCTACAAGAATTGTACACAAAAGATGGGATTGAACATATTTATTAAAAATAAGATAGAGTAGGGTTGCAGGATTATCATTGATTTTAACCCTAAACACATTTGTTCTAGATATTCATTTTAGGATGGATGCTCTTATTATTCATAAAGACTTGGTGTCAGTTGCGGGTTTCTATATGGCAGGCATTGACTCAATAGAGGAACTTTGGCAATATAGAGCTTACAAAAGGGGCAATCATTAGCCCCAATATTATGTACTAAAATTCGTAAACCAGCTTGGCATTGTTATGTAAATAAGCCATAGGGTGAGGTTTTCCCCCGTTCGGACCCATCATTGGGGTACTAGGGAAAATTCAACCACACTCGGCATCTGGAATTTTCAGAGTACCCGACTGACCTTCTCAATCATGGTATTTCAGTCTTACAGGGGATGGTGTTAGAACCATGTTCCCTATGAACATTGCCAAAAAAAAAAAAAAAAAAAAAAAAAAAAAATTATTGATTTATCCAGTGACTGGAGGCAGTCATCCATGCCATAACACTTTGGATTTATTGATTTGTAGAGTCTAACAGACCCACTACACTGTCAGACAGGACGATGAATCTCATCTCATCTGCACTAAGACTGTCAACACGGAAGCAGTACCTTGGACACATCAAGAAATGGGGCATATACTGCTTGGACAACAATCTCGACCAAAAGGCCAAGAACATTCTGGCCGTATTGGAATTTTAACAAGCCTCCATTAGGATAATCGATGGAGCTACAGTGCCATCAATAGTGCCACAAGTGCACTCTCCAATTACCTATCACAAGGATCGGAACGGCACGCGGTGGGAACGCACCCCTGGTAAGCTAACCAGGTACTCCGAAATCTGGGACATGGGTGTCGTTTTCTCAACATGCTGAGGAGCTTGTAGCTCATAACAGCGTTGTCACCTCAGTAACAGACCAGGAAGATGGTTATGCTCATGGTGTTATTTACCGCACAACAAGTCCAGCCATTAAGCAAACTGAGCCTGGACTCCCTGATCATCTCACCGAGAAACTGGTGTTGTCATACAGGATTTAATAAAAGAAAACAGATCGGGTTCCTCGGGTCTAGGGTTTGATTTTATGGTACACCCATATGGCAAACGACTGTGTATAACAAGACACATCTAACAATACATAGCATATACTCAGAACATTCGAGGTCAGAGTATGGAGTTGTTTATCTCTTACAAGAAACTGCATGATAGGGTCACGACTCAAACTATTTCAAGGTGGCTCAAATAGGTCCTAAAAATGGCAGGAATAGACACTGATGTTTCAACTCTCATTCCACCAGGACTGCAGCAACATCCGCAGCAATATTATACAGGTACCCACAGACCAAATCCTCAGAATGGCAGGAGGGTCATTTTAAAAAAGGGTTTTTCCACAGGTTGTATAATAAACCAGTTAATTTGGAGCCATCATTGTATTAAGAAAACATTTTAGGTTCAACAAAATATTTTGGCCGATAGGTTACAGGGTTATGATTCTCAAATTTTAAAAAATGTTATATATTTTTTTCGTTATACCACACAACTCTTTGTATAATTGTGTTTTAAAACTACTAATGATGCTCTCTCCCAATACCCAAGGCAGTTGTGAAGCATGGACTCGTTCCACGGCATGAGGTCACAGAGCTTTGAAATCTTCACGAAGTCACTCACGTGACTCCGAAGTAAAATAGTAAGATTAAACGAGAACTTACCAGTTTGAAGTTTGATCTGTATTTTATGAGGAGTTACGATGAGGGATTTCGTGCCCTCCGCTCCCACCCTCTTATGATCATATCAAAAACTGGTATCTCTTTGATAATCTTACTATGTTAGATCATTATAGGTTTCTGTGACCTCACACCACTGCTTTGAAGAATGACACGCATGCGTGGAAGCGGGGTTCTTCACGAAATCCCTCATCGTAACTCCTCATAAAATACAGATCAAACTTCAAACTGGTAAGTTCTCGTTTAATCTTACTATTTTACTGCTATCCAAATGTCCCATTGTTACCTCTTTAATAATTGACTCCAGCATCTTTCCCACCACCGATGTCAGGCTAACTGGTCTGTAATTCCGTTTTCTCTCTCGCTCCTTTCTTGAAAAGTAGGAAAATATTAGCTATCCAATCCATGGGAACTGATCCTGAATCTATTGTAAAATGATCACCAATGCATCCACTATTTCTAGAGCCACCTCCCTGAGTACCCTGGGATGCAGACCATCAGGTCCAGGGGATTTATCATCCGTCAGTCCCATTCGCCTACCCAATACTATTTCTTGCCTAATGAATATTTATTTCAGTTCCTCGACCTCCTTAGATCCTCTGTCTTCCAGTACTTCTGGGGGATTGTTTGTGTCTTCCTTGGTGAAGACAGATTTGAAGTACCTGTTCAACTATTCTGCCATTTCCTTGTTCCCCATAATAATTTCACCCATGTCTGCCTTCAAGGGATCCACATTTGAATTTGCTACTCTTTTTCCCTTAACATATCTAAATAAGCTTTTACTGTCCTTCTTTATATTCCTGGCCAGCTTCCCCTCGTACTTCATCTTTACAGCCCGTATTGCCCGTTTTGTTTCTTTCTGTTGTCCTATGGAAGTTTCCCAATCCTCTGGCTTCCAGCTACTCTTTGCTGTGTTATGCATCTTTTTTTTAAGTTTTTTTCTCTCCCTAACTTCTCTTGTCAACAACGGTTGTCTCCTACTTCCCTTAGAATCTTTCTTCCTTATTGGAATTAAATGATCCTGTGTCTTCCGGATTATGCCCAGAAATTCCTGCCATTGCTGTTCCACCATCATTTCTGTTATTATTCCTTTCCATACCTTAGCCAGCACCCTTCTCATGCCTTCATGAGATGAGAAGAACTTTTTTCACACAGAGAGTGGTGAATCTCTGGAACACTGGAACTCTCTGCCACAGAGGGTAGTTGAGGCCAGTTCATTGGCTATATTTAACAGGGAGTTAGATGTGGCCCTTGTGGCTAAGGGGATCAGAGGGTATGGAGAGAAGGCAGGTACGGGATACTGAGTTGGATGATCAGCCATGATCATATTGAATGGCGGTGCAGACTCGAAGGGCCGAATGGCCTACTCCTGCATCTAATTTCTATGTTTCTATGTTTCTATGTTTCATTGTCCTCTTTGTTCAACTGCATCACTGCCACTTCCGATTTAACGTTCTCCTTCTCAAATTGTAGATTAAAACTAATCATATTATGATCACTACCTTCAAGCGATTCCTTTACCTCGAGTTATCTTATCATATCTGGTTCATTGGACAACACTAAATCCAGAATTGTCTTTTCTCTGGCCGGCTCCATTACAAGCTGATCTAAGACTCCATCTCGGAGACATTCTACACACTCTTTTTCTTGGGGTCCTGAACCAACCTGATTTTCCCAGTCTACCTGCATATTGAAATCCCCCATCACCACAGTGGCATTACCTTTGTTACATGCCAGTTTTAACTCCTGCTGCAACTTACACCCTACATTTGGGCTACTGTTCGGAGGTCTGTAGATAACACCAATTAGTGTCTTCTTGCCTTTACAATTCCTCAACTCAATCCACAGCGAGTCTACCTCATCAGTCCCTATGTCTTCCCTCGCAAGGGACTGAATTCCATCCCTCACCAACAGAACTACCCCCCCCCCCCCCCCGCCTCCTCTGCCCACCTGCCTGTCCTTTCTATAGGGTGTATAACGCTGAATATTAAGTTCCCAGACCCGATCCTCCTGCAGCCACGTCTCAGTAATCCCCACTTTGTCATATCTACCAACCTCTAACTGAGCCTCAAGCTCATCTACTTTACTTCTTATACTTCGCACATTCAAATACAACACTTTTAATTCCTTACGCATCTCACCATTCACATCGATCCCTATTGCACTTGGCCATACTCTCCTATCCCTTTGTAAGGTTTCTTTCCCGTTAATTCTGGGGTTATTAACTATCCCTTTATTCCCTTTCCCTTTAACTCCGTCCTCGACTATCCCATTTAACACCCCACACCCCTTATTCAGTTTAAAACCACCCGTGTAGCAGTGGCAAACCTGCCCGCCAGAATGCTGGTCCCCCACCTGTTAAGATGCAATCCGTCCCATTTGTACAGTCCCCCCTTACTCCAAAACAGATCCCTGTGGTCTAAGAACCTAAATCCCTGCCCCTGCACCAGTTCCCCAGCCAAACATTCAGGTCCCGTATCTCCCTGTTCCTGCTCTCGCCAGCATGAGGAACTGGAAGCAAACCAGAGATAACCGCCCTAGAGGTACTGCTTTTCAGCACATTTCCGAGAATCTGAGGAATGCTTACAGCATTTTACCCAGGATAGATAAATCAAAATCAAGAAGATATATGTTTAAGTAAAGAGAGGCAAGATTTTATAGGAACCTGAAGGGCAATATTTTCACTCTGTTTGTGGTGGGTATATGGAAAGAACTGCCAGAGGAAGTCTTTGAAGCAGGTTCAGTAACAACAGTTAATGTATCCTTAGACAGGTAGATGGACAGAAATGTTTTAGAGGGATATAGGGCAAATGGGACCAACTTGGAAGGGGCATCTTGGTTGACACGGACAAGTTGGGCCGAAGCCAATGAAAAAATACATTCTTACTTGCTACAGAAGATCTATTTAACAAGTCCATTAACACAACAACATGCAAATAAACACACCATAACCAATAATATGATACATGAATAATAGTAAGTTTAAACGAGCTTACCAGTTTGAAGTTTGATCTGTATTTTATGAGGATTATCTCTGTAACTTAGTTGTTGCCTGGGTTTCAACAACTAAGTTACAGAGATAGGTTGAATAAGTTAGGTCTCTATTCTCTGGAGCGCAGAAGGTTAAGGGGGGACTTGATAGAGGTCTTTATAATGATGAGAGGGATAGACAGAGTTGATGTGAACAAGCTTTTCCCTTTGAGAATAGGGAAGATTCAAACAAGAGGACATGACTTCAGAATTAAGGGACAGAAGTTTAGGGGTAATATGAGGGGGAACTTCTTTACTCAGAGAGTGGTAGCGGTGTGGAATGAGCTTCCGGTGGAAATAGTGGAGGCAGGTACATTGGTATCATTTAAAAATAAATTGGATAGGCATATGGATGAGAAGGGAATGGAGCGTTATGGTATGAGTGCAGGCAGGTGGGACTAAGGGAAAAAAGTTGTTCGGCATAGACTTGTAGGGTCGAGATGGCCTGTTTACTGCTGTAATTGTTATAAGGAGTTACGATGAGGGATTATGTGAAGAGCCCGCTCAGCGCGCATGCGCAGCATACTTCAAAGCAGCGGTGTGGAATCACAGATAGACACAGTTATTGAAGTAAACATAGTAAAGAAAAAGAGACATCAGTTTATCAGTTTTCACCCATATTATTGAGGGTGGAAGCGGAGGGCACGTAATCCCTCATCGTAACTGCTCATAAAATACAGATCAAACTTCAAACTGGTAAGTTCTCGTTTAATCTTACTATTTTACTTCGGAGTCACATGAGTGACTACGTGAAGATTTTAAAGCTCTGTGATTTCAAACCGTGTAACAGTTATTACTTCACTCACTGCCGAAGTCCTTGAGGGAGGAAGTGTTTTATCGTAATCAACCAATGAATCTGTTTGTAGAAAAACACAAAGGCATTTGTTAACAATAACAACAAGAATTAAATTGCTCCCCTGGGCTTAAATTAAATATTTGCAGTCTGTAAAATCTTTTCTGCAAATAAAACAGGTTTTGCCAATGGCTTGTTATAAAAAGTTCTGAACGTTGTTTCCCTCGACCATCCTGCTGTAGCTAGGATGTGGTCTATCGGCACGTCCATTCTTTCGGCCGTCGATGTGGATGCTGCCCTGGTGGAATGGGATTTGTACATGTTAGTGTCAATCCCAGCAGCTTTTAGTACCTGCTTGAGCCATCTCGAAATGCTTTGGCTCATCACCCGACCATAAGGTTTTTTATGACTGACCCATAAGGCTTTTTCACTCCCTCGAATATTTTTGGTTGTGTCTATGTAGGAGAGTAGGTGGGTCATGGCACATAACCGTGGTTCTGGCGGGTAAGCCCGGAATTCCACGTCTGGATTAGGTGTTCCTGGTCTGCTCTGATCAGTCCCTGGTTAATGAAAGAGATCTGGTCTGGATCTGTGATCATGTTGTCCAGTCGCAATAGGTGTAGTGACTGGACCCTCTGTGCAGATACAAGTGCCATCAACATGAGTGTTTTGAGCATAGATTGTTCCAGGTTGAGGGATCTGGCTGGTGGCCATCCCCTGAGGTATGTGAGGACCACACTGACATCCCATATATGGGTGTACCTTGGTCTAGGGGGTTAGAGTTGTAGTCCTTCATTGTGGTGAAGGTTCGCCAGGAATTCCAGTATGTTGGTAACTGTAGCGGTTGAGTAGGTGGTCCCTGTATCCAAACAGTACTTCTCCCATTTTTTGATGCTGGACAAGTGCTGTTTTTTACTGGATGTTCGAAAGGAATGCTGACATGGTGTCGACGGTTTATTCTGATAATCCCAGTCCCAGAAGTGGTTTATGCAGAATCTGCAACCCAGGAGTTTGATTTTTTTCATGGCACGGGTGGCTTGTGCCCGACACTGGGTGTTAATAACTCTGGGTCACTGGGGAATACCATCGGAGTTTCAACAACCATGTCATGGAGTATTGGGAACCATGGCTGCATAGGCCAGTCGGGTACTATCAAAATACCTGAAGCAGAGTCCATTTGTATTGTGCGTAGTCACCGACTGATGAGGCTGAAGGGGGGCAATGCATAGAAGAAGAATTTCCCCAATCCAGCGCAAACGCATCTACCGCTGCTGCCTCAGGGTCTGGTTCCCAAGCGACATACATAGGTACCTGGTGATTTAGCCTTGATGCAAATAAATCGATATCTGGCATGCCATATTGCTTGATAACTTTTGCAAATTTTTTGAGGTTTAACATCCATTCGATGTTGTCATTAAATTTACGTGACCTGGTGTCTGCCACTGTATTTAGCTTACCTGGCAGGTAAGTTGCTGATAGCCAAATATGTCTTTCGACACACCATTGCCAAATTGTGTTGACAAACATGTCGCATGATACCGATTTTATGCCGCCCATATGGTTAATGTAGGTCACCACCGTAGTATTATCTATTTGTAACCGTACATGCAAGTGATGTATATTTGTGCATATGCTTTTAAACCATAAAAGTCACCCAACATCTCTAGATAATTAATGCCCAGTGTAAGTGGTGACGATGACTGGGTTAGTCCATCTACTACTTGTGCCGGATATAGAATTAGTTGCTCCCCAGCCTTGAGCACTGGCATCTGTTTGGATAACTAACGTAGGGTTAGTGATGATAATAGGGCTAAAACTATGCCAAACGTTTTTTGCCCACTACTGTAGTTCTGATATTGCTTCAGTGGGTAACTTTATGATACGATCATAATGACCTATATGTCGTTTTGGTGCCTGTACCTTTGCTCTTTGTAAGTTTTGACAGTGCAAAGGTCCGAATTGGGTAGCCGGAAATGCTGCTACCATTTTCCCAATTACTCTGTTACTTGTCGAATAGTTGGTAGTTCGTTGACCATTAAATTGTTGCATGATTGTGCCAATTCAACTGTTTTGTCTCTTGGCAATGTTACAGTCACGTAGACTGAATTAATTGTGAAGCCCAAGTAGTCTATGATTGTGGATGGCTTCAACTTAGATTTATCTGGATGTAAGACAATCCCAGGGTTTCGAATTACTGTTTGGTAGCTGATACAGCTGACATAGTCAATTCCATGGTCTTGCCTATTGCTTGCCATGAAGTATCCTTTGGAAATTAGTTGTTTGGCAGTAACAACCGTTACCATTTTGAAATGTATATACTTAACAAACATATTTAGTGAAGTTAAGTCAATGTTGATGCGACATCCACCATCTTTTTTGGGTTTAGTGACGAATATTTGATACGAATTCCAAGGGTTCATCTTTTCCCATGATACCCTTTGTAATTAGTCTCACCAGTTCAGCTTGTCCCTCTCGTTTCTTTAACTGAGAGGGAAAATACCCTCTGGGGTGAATGTTGAACTGGTGGCAATTTTTCTAGTATGAATTGTATTTTGTATCCACTAATGCCATTGAGTATATACTTGTCACTCGTTATAGACTCCCGTGCTTCTTAAAACAGGTGTAACTTCCCCCCATTAGTATTAAGCCCCTATTTTCTATATGCTGGTAGGAACCAGACCCACCTACCTCAATGGTTATGGGTATTCTACTGGTTCCTGCCGGTCCAACGAGTCTTGCACGTTGTCTGACGTGGCGTTGATGTTGGGGGGTGGCGCATTTTCCATGGGGTCCGCTCTGGGCCCTGGTCTAAAGAAGACTTCCGGGGATAGAATGCGGACCCCGAGCTTTACACCAGTCCCATATGGTAGACGTCGACTGATGGAAGCGATGGAGTGCTGCTGCATAGGAATTATTGTTTTTGGTTTGCTCGTCCTGCCCTCATGAGACCAAAAGTTTTTTAAAGCCTCTTCCATATCCTTCATATGCTTTGTGAGGTTTTTGCCAAAGAGCAGTGGGTCTGGCTCAGTGGCTGGGGTATGCACAACCCCGCAAATTTAGGATTTTATGGCAGGTTTTATGATTTGTTTATGAAGGTTGTGGTCATCTCCTTATTTGTCCGCGGAACAAGCAAACGATGTGATGGCTGACGTCAGGAGCCTGAGGATCCGCTGCAGTTTTCTAAGGCCTTATTGACCACCTCTCCTGTAGGGGCCTGTTGGAGAGGTGGTTAATGCTGGCCGCTGGTTTGGCCTTTAACGGCCTCCTGCACGTGGGTTGCCACGTAGCGGTCCACCACACCCAGCAGCTCTTCCTGTTCCTGCACACCTTGCATACTCCCGAGATCTTCAGCCATCATCCCCTCTTCTTGAGCAGCCCAGTCCTGGTAACCCAAGCTAAGGAGGAAGCAATGGGCAGTGCACAAGGCACTGTGGAGGGAGTGCCTGAACTTCCCCTGTGAGAGCGCCCCTCACGAAGCTCGTCTCGCTGGAGCTCCTGCTCCAGGAGCCGCTCCATGCAGCTCAGGCGGCTGTCTCTCCCCCGGGCGGGTGGAGAGATGTCCCCGTCCGACAAGTTGGAAGCCACCAGCTGGACGCCTCTTCCGTGGCTTTACTTCCAGCCCGCTGCTCAGGCGCTAGCGGGCTGGGCTCGGCATGGTGTTGGGGATAGCGGAGCGCCGGGTAAGCGGTCCTACCGCCTTGTTGCTGCCCCCCCCCAGATGGAACGCTCCTCCGTGGAGTCGAGCGGGGGACAGGTTTGTCCAAGAACCTTCCTTCTCTGCCTGAAAGCAGAAGGCTCCCTGTGAAAGAAAACCCGACCTCAGAGCTTACCTGACGGTCCGTTCTTTCACCTGTAGCGGGAGAACCTGACTCCCCATGCGGCCGCTGTTGCACTGCTGAACATAATGCCACGCATGTGTGCTGAGCGGGCTATTCACGTAGTCACTCACGTGACTCCGAAGTAAAATTAGTTATAAGTAACCATAATATGGTAAAACAAAGTATGTGGAGTCAGAGTCATAGAGTGAAACAGCGATGAAACGGGCCCTTTAGCTACCCTCCAATCGTCAGGAACTACTCAAGAATATTAAGAGTTTTGAAAAATTATCACTAATGCATCCACTATTTCTGGGGCTACTTCCTACAGTACTCTGTGATGCAGCCTATCTGGCCCTGGGGATTTATCAGCTTTTAATCCATTCAATTTACCTAACACCACTTACCGGCTAACCTGGATTTCACTCAGTTCCTCCATTTTATTAGACCCACGGTCCCCTGCTATTTCCAGCGGATTATTTATATCTTCCTTAGTGAAGACAGAACCAAAGTAGTTGTTCAATTGGTCTGCCATTTCCTTGTTCCCCATGATCAATTCACCTGTTTCTGACGGCAAGGGACCTACATTTGTTTTAACTCATCTTTTTCTCTTCATATATCTATAAAAACTTTTGCAGGACTTTCATATGAAGAAAGATTGGATAGACTCGGTTTGTACTCGCTAGAATTTAGAAGATGGAGGGGGGATCTTATAGAAACTTACAAAATTCTTAAGGGGTTGGACAGGCTATATATTTATAATAACAATTCCGACTGAGCGGGGGTAAGCTCGTCTGGAATCGCTCCATGCACACGCCTCTCCTCGACACCCAACGTCACAGCCATGACACCCCTCTCCCCCTGAGGAGCAGGGCCCTGGCTGAAGGTGACCAAATTCCTGGCTTTCAGGAGGTCACGGTAAAAGCCAGGCAACTCCCGCCTAGCGCGTCGACTCATGCCCGCTACCGGGAGCCGTGAGCCCTCCTGAAGGCAGCGCCCCAGCGGAAAAAGTACGTCACCAGCACGTGCCATTTAGGAGGGTAGTCCGAGTAGACGTACCTCCACAGGGTCCTGAGTCGGAGAGCCGCCATCTGGGTACAAACACAGACCAGCGCCTGACCACCCTGGACATTACTGGAGTCTCCCCTGCTCCCTCAACCAGTGGAGCATCACACCCCTCAACTGAGCTTGCAGCCTCAACGTTGCGGACCCACGCCCTCACCCAAGTCCCCCCCCCCCCCTTCAGGCTGTCCCTGGTCATCCACTAAGCTAGCAGATGCATCTCTGGGGGAACAGCCCCCAATAGTAATATATCGCCACTCTCAGGTGGTTCCTGACCCACAGAGGCATCCTCCCCCTCAGAGGAAACGTGCCCTGGGTACTCCACCTCAACAGGAGGGGAAGGCTCCCCTTCAGGTTGCCCCTGAACTTCAGGGGCCTTCTCTGTATCGGACGACCCATGCCTCCTCTTCCAACCACTGGCATGCGATGGTACGGTGAGCTCCATTGCAGAAGCCTCTACCTCCGCACTACCGTCTATTTGCTCAACCTCTCCCTAGGGTCCTTATGCTTCCCTGGGCTGGGCTCACGAATTTATCTGCTGCCACGGGTCCCGCTTGGAGGTGATCATCTTCAAGGGATCCCGCCTGGCGATGTTTCTCCTTTTTCTTGACTTTCCTCCCCCGCTGATGCTCCCAAACCTCCCCATCCACCCCACGCACTTCACCGGCATCAACCACCACAGGTACGGGACATGGGGGTGGTGGGGGGGATAGGGGGGGGGGGATAGGGGGTGGGGGTAAGGGAGTAAAGCCTTCACGGGCCATCGTGGTAAAACCAGCTGCCCCAGATGGGCTGGCAGTGCTTTCCCAGAACATCGTGGTGGAACTGACAGCCCGGGTCCTGGGACAATTCCTGCGAAAATGCCCCACCTATTTGCAAGCGTGACAACGCACTTGGCCCTCTTTCCAGAACACGCGATAGGAGAAATCATCCACCTCCACCTCAAAACTCCCCTCCGTGTCCGTCCCCTGTGCCAACTGTATATACACGTGACGCTTGAACGTATATATATGTTGCATCTCAGGATCTTCAAACCTGTAAAACAATTTGGTGAGCCCTGACCGCACCTCCCCCAGCTTCCTTACATGTGGGATCAGGAGTGCATCCGGAACAAAAGTGGGAATGTTGGACAGAATGACCAGCAAAACGGGACCCCCCCATGGGTCCACCGCCGTGAAATTCCCACCTGCTGTTACTCCCTTTTCCAGAGCCAGAGCCACCGCCCGTTCAGTCTATAGTAGAACAACAACCTTCCCACTGACCACCGCACCCGAGACTATGGCTTTCTTGCCAACAGTCTCACCCAGCGCATCTAGAAAGGCCTTGAAGGGCAGGTTGCTCTGCATGTACATTTTTACTACATGTGTGCACCCCATCAACTCGTGGCCTTCAGTCTCGGAGACTGTCGACCGTGCGACAGCTGCATAACTCTGAGGGGCCGCCATCTATAGGGCGTGGCACAACATACAATGTATCAGTACTTTATAAATCCAAGCAGTCTTTCTGCTGTTGCTGCACCTCCACTCTTTTGCAGCAGTTAAATAGTCCTGTGAAGGCTTTCTTGGCAAGCAAGCTTCTTCCCCAGGTCTCCGTCGCCTCCCCGGCTTTAACGAAATCCAAGGCACAAAACCTTCCGAAAAGTTAATCAAATCCTCCCCTCCAGCAGAACAGCTCCTCTCCTGGCCCCGTAAATGTTTTTTTATTAGATTTTCAAACAAATGTACAATTTACAAGGGAAGGTAGAAAGCTCAAACAATTTAAAAAACACTTAAACAAAATTATCAAATTAAAATATTAACATTTTTATCTATAATATATTCAACCTCCTGTGGTGACCAGCGTTCACAGAAGGCCTCCACAGTCCCCGTTGTCACCGCATGTTTCCTTTCTAGGGACACGCGGGCACAGATGTAACCACGGAAAAGGGGTAGGCAGCCGACCGCTGCCTGGACCCGCAAATGGCCATCTTGGCCAGGCCCAGGAGCAGACCGACAGGGAGACCCCCTCCTCCCTCCCGACCCTCCCCCCTCTGTACCGGGTGCCCATAAATTAATAGTGTTGGACTAAAATGTAGCCAAAACTTGAGGAGCAGCCCTTTCAGATACTTGAACAGTGGCTGCAACCTCTCACACTCTATGTACACATGGAACACGGTCTCTTCCTCACCGCAGAAATGACAAGCGGGGGAAGAGTCCGTGAACCGGCTCAAGTACCTATTACAGGCCACGGCTTTGTGCAACACTCTCCACCCCAGGTCCCCGATGTAAAGGGGGAGGACTCCCTTGTAGAGAGACCTCCACTGGGGACCGCTCCCCTCGTCAGGTGGTAACACGGACCGCCAGGGTGTGTCTGGACGGAAAACGAGGGCGAGGAAGTGGAGAGTGTGCAAGAGCAGCCTGTACAGTACGCGCCTCCCCACGTCACAGAATGGACAGGCGGCTCATGTTGTATTGGGCCGGCTCTCGGGGAGGGACCCGGGCCGTGGGTCATATGAACAATTCCGACTGAGCGAGGGTAAGCTCGTCCGGAATCGCTCCATGCACACGCCTCTCCTCAACACCCACCATCACAGCCACAACACCCCTCTCCCCCTGAGGAGCAGGGCCCTGGCTGAAGGTGACCAAATTCCTGGCCTTCAGGAGGTCACGGTAAAAGCCAGGCAACTCCCGCCTATCCCGCCTAGAGTGTCGACTCATGCCCGCCACCGGGAGCCGTGAGCCCTCCTGAAGGCAGCGCCCCTGGCGGAAAAAGTACGTCACCAGCACGTGCCATTTAGGAGGATAGTCCGAGTAGACGTACCTCCGCAGGGTCCTGAATCGGAGAGCCGCCACTTGGGTACGAATACAGACCAGCGTCTAACCACCCTCCTCCAACGGGAGACTCAGAACCCCAGCAGAGACCCAGTGGTTCCTCTCACCCCGGAAGAAGTTGACCAATCTCCTCTGTAACATGGTTATAAAATAAGAGAATGGGACCATAGTGGCCAACCGGTACCACAGCAGAGAGGCCACCAGCTGGTTTATAACTACAGCCCTGCCCCGGTAAGGGAGCACACCAAGTAGGCCGGACCAATGTCCCAGCCGGGCGATCACCTTCGCCTCCAGCTCCTGCCAGTTCGCCGGCCACCCCCGCTCAGTGGGACTCAGGTAGACCCCCAGAGAGAGGAGGTGCGTGGTACTCTACGCAAAACCTGCCATCTCCTCCGGCAGGGAGTCAACCTGCCACCCACCCACCAAGAGAACAGAACACTTCCCCTAGTTGATCTTGGCGAGGAAGCAGCCGAGAAAACCTGCTGGCAGTCACGCATCCTCCGCAGGTCAACAGGGTCGATGAACATCAAAATGACATAACCGGCGTAGGCCGAGAGGACCACCTCCATCCCCGGCCCCGGTAAAGCCAGGCCTGTCAACCGCCTCCGGAGAAAGCACAGGAAAGGCTCGACACAGATGGAATACAGATGGCCGGACATGGTACATCCTTGACGAACCCCCCTCCCAAAGGGAATGGGGGCCCACACAGAGCCGTTGACCTTAACAAGGCATTCTGCAGCAGTGTATAAAAGTCGGACCCAGGCCACAAAGTTTGGTCCAAATCCGAACGCCTACAGAGTCCCCAGAAGGTAGTCGTGCTCCACCCTGTCGAACGCCTTCTCCTGGTCAAGGGAGAGAAAGGCGACTGACAGACCAGCCCCTTGGGTCAGATGGATCAGGTCCCGGACCAGATGAATATTGTCCTGGATGGACCGGCCCGGGACTGTGTACGACTGGTCAGGGTGGATCAGCTGGGACAGCACAGGGCCCAGGCGATTTGCCAATGCCCGTGCAAAAACTTTATAGTCCGTGCTGAGGAGAGAGACCGGGCGCCAGTTCTTCAAAAGGCGGAGATCGCCCTTCTTGGGCAGCAGGACAACGACTGCCCTGCGCCACGAGAAGGGCATCTCCCCAGTCGCCAGGCTCTCCCCCAGGACCTTCATATAGTCACCCCCCAGGACATCCCAGAAGGCTCTAAGGTACTCCACAGTCAGCCCATCCAGCCCTGGAGACTTGCCCCCCTTGAGCTGGTGCAGGGCACCAGTCAATAGGGGATCATCCAGGTGTTCAGCCACATCATTGCACACAGCAGGTAAGCCCTCCCACAGGACCTCTTGCGCCTCCCCACTCGATGTGCCTGCCGAGAACAGAGTCTTGTAGAACGACCGAACCGAGTCACCAATGCTCTCTGGATCTGTGACAGAGGAGCCATCATCCGCAAGCAACTCAACAAGCTGCCTGCGGGCTCCTCGCCCCTTCTCCAGAGAAAAGAAAAAGGGGGAGGCGTGGTCCAGATCATGCAACATCTGGACTCGCGACCTCACATACGCACCCCGGGACCTGCTAAGCTGCAAGTCCCTGAGTGCTCCCTTCTTCTCCTCGTACTCCTCCCACTCACACGAAGCCCCACCAGTCTGATCCAGACATGCCTCCGAGTCGAGCAACTCTCTCTCTAGAAAGTACACTAGATCTTTTACCCGTCCCCGGTGAAGGATTGCAGCCGCCCCTAACCTTCTGCCCTCTTTTTAGGGCCTTAAAAAGCTCTTGGAACTGGCGCCTCTCATTTGTTATTAGCCTCGCCTCATTCCCCTTCTTCTGAAGGATGGCATGAATGGACTGCATGGGCGCACTCAGATCTGACCAGCGGTCGACAGCCAAATCCACCTTGGTCCTACTCCCTCTAGTGTCCTTTAAGAACTTCCGAAGTTCCCAGACTTTGACAAGTCGAGACACGGGGCCGTGGGTGGAGCAGTCTGTCAACTCACTGTCGAAGGACTCCGCGTACCCCTCCTCCTCGCACTCAATGTCCGAGCCCGAGTCTGGAAGGTTACTACTCTCAGCGGCCTCACTCACCCCTCCCTCTGAGGTGGGCATTTTAGCCACATCACACAGTCCCTCCTCTGTCACCATCCCACCTCCAGGATCAGTGACGGGCAGGTACCAGTGCCTCTGACCGCGGCAAGCTATCTGACAATTGGCCAGTCTCCTGCACGCTCCCACCGCCCTCTGTAACCGGATTGGGAACAGTGAAGTCGGACCAAGTCTCCGGGCCTTGCTGTAAGTCTCCGGGCCTGTCTGGAGTCCGACCGAAGGACACGATCCAGAAGATCTTACCCTCCTCCTCACCCAGGGTACCCGCCCCTGCACCGTCACCCAGAGAGTCCCCGTCCCCCTCCACCAGGTGAATCACCTCACTGTGGCCCTCAGGGGCCGATGTTACTGGATTCTCCCCTGCTCCCTCAACCAGTGGGGCATCACACCCCTCAACTGGGCTTGTAGCCTCAACAGGGAGCTCATGTTGGGGACCCACCCCCTCACCCAAATCCTCCCCTTCAGGCTGCCCCTGGTCATCCACTAAGCTAGTAGAGGCGTTCTCCGGAGGAACAGCCCCCAAGAGTAATATATCGCCACTCTCAGGTGGTCCCTGACCTACAGAGTCATCATCCTCCTCAGAGGAAGCGTGCCCTGGGTTCTCCACCTCAACAGGAGAGGAAGGCTCCCCTTCATGTTGCCCCTGACCTCCAGGGGCCTTCTCTGTATCAGAGGACCCATGCCTCCTCCTCTTCCAACCACTGGCGTGCGGTGGTACGGTGAGCTCCATTGCAGAAGCCTCTACCTCTGCACTACCGTCTATCTCAGAGGCGAGCACAAAATTATCTGCTGCCAGGGTCCCACTTGAAGGTGATCATCTTCTAGGGGACCCGCCTGGAGATGTTTCTTCTTTTTCTTGACTTTCCTCCCCTTCTGATTCTCCCAAACCTTCCCATCCACCCCTCGCACTTCTCTGGCATCCACCACCACAGGTACGGGTCATGCGGGTGGTGGGGGGATAGGGGTTGGGGGTAGGGGAGTAAAGCCTTCACGGGCCACCGTGGTAAAACCAGGAGCCCCAGATGGGCCACTATTGCTTTCCCGGGGCCATCGTGGTGGAACTGGCAGCCCGGGTCCTGGGACAATTCCTGCGAAAATGCCCCACCTATTTGCAAGCGTGACAACGCACTTGGCCCGCGTTCCAGAACACGCGATAGGAGAAATCATCCACCTCCACCTCAAAACTCCCCTCCGTGTCCGTCCCCTGTGGCAACTGTATATACACGTGACGCTTGAACGTATATATATGTTGCATCTCAGGATCGTCAAACCTGTACAACAGTTTGGTGAGCCCTGACCGCACCTCCCCCAGCTTCCTTACATGTGGGATCAGGAGCGTATCCGGAAGAAAAGTGGGAACGTTGGACAGAATGATCGGCAAAACGGGACCTCCCCATGAGTCCACCGCCGTGAAATTCCCGCCTGCTGTTACCCCCCTTTTCCAGAGCCAGAGCCACCGCCCGTTCAGTCTTTAGTAGAACAACAACCTTCCCACTGACCACCGCGCCAGACACTATGGCTTTCTTGCCAACAGTCTCACCCAGCGCATGTAGAAAGGCCTTGAAGGGCAGGTTGCTCTGCATGTACATTTTTACACCATTTGTGCGCCCCATCAACTCGTGACCCTCAGTCTCGGAGACTGCCGACCGTGCGACAGCTGCATAACTCTGAGGGGCCGCCATCTTTAGGGCGTGGCACAACACACAAAGTATCAGTACTTTATAATCCAAGCAGCCTTTCTGCTGTTGCTGCACCTCCACTCTTTTGCAGCGGTTAAATAGTCCTGTGAAGGCTTTCTTGGCAAGCAACAGAAGCAGTCTCCTCCTGATAAGATAGGAAATGTCCGTGTCAATCCTCCCCGTCGTTAAAAATGGAGCTTCCGGAGGCTTCTTCCCCAGGTCTCCGTCGCCTGCCCGGCTTCAACGAAATCCAAGGCACTGTTGCCGTTCTTACCCAGCACACGTGAACCGGGCAAGTCGGTGTAGGAGGGAGCTTTCCGATGTTACTGACCACAAACACCGCTCCAGACTCTGCTCTGACTTGTACAAGTGTAACTTGGCCTTCCGCCAACCACAGGGCGCTCCTACGACTTTCCAGATACACAGACAAATCCTCACTAATTAGAGGAATCTTTGAACAAAGAAAGTCTCTGCAGATCGACAAAGATCTGAACTGCAAAGTCTGACTGCTTTTGTTTCTCCCCGCTAAACAAATCCTTCTGAAAAGTTCATCAAATCCTTCCCACCAGCAGAACAGCTCCTCTCCTGGCCCTGCTCTGGGAGTAGAAATGGGGGCGGATCCGGACCACAACGGCCGTGAGCCCCAGGCCGAGTTTGGCGATCGTTTGCCTGCTTCTGCTGCTGTTGGAAGTGAGACGTTGCATCAGGGTCTTGGGCCTGTCCCACGTTGGACGTCAGTTATGCGACAGGCCAGTGGCGAGCACAGATTTTGTTCAGCACAAAAATATCGGAGCCCCGCGTGATGTCGCGCACAACTACATACCCCTCCGCGTTTCTCAGTGGGACCGGCTTCGTGCGGCCAATAAGATGCACGTGTGCCTCAACGCGACCACGAGGTTGTGTAATTTGCGTGCCAAGGACACGAAAGTGGGACAGGCCCTTTAGTTTTAGGTGTTGAGCTGCAGGTAATTCAGCCCACAGCACTCAACAAATTTGTTGTCTACACCTCTGTATTCAGCTTCCCTCCCCTCACTGTTACAGCTAAATGTAGACTTATCCAATAAAAACTGTGAACCCTCTTGAGTTCCTGCTAATTTGTAGATTGCCTTACACCAGTTCAGTACTTTCCCACAATGTCCAGCTTTTTCCCTTTTCAAAATAAGCAGTCTGAAGAAGCGTCTCGACCCCGAAAAGTCCTTTTAGACACAAAAAAACTGGAGTAACTCAGCGGGACAGGCAGCATCTCTGGAGAGAAGGATTTCGGGCTGAGACCCTTCTTCTGACTGGTTAGCGATAAGGGAAACGAAAGATATAGATGATGATATAGAGAGATAAAGCCCAGTCTACGTTTGGTATGGACAAGATGTGGACTATTATACATCGGCGAGACCAAACATAGACTCGGTTACTGGGCGATCGTTACTAGCGTTAATGGGCGATCATTTCGCGGAATACCTTCTCTCAGTCTGCCCGAATATACCTAATCTCTCGGTTGCTAATCAATTTAATTCCGCTCCCATTCCCACACAGACCTTTCTGTCCTTGGTCTCCTCCATTGTCAGAGGCTAAACACAAATTGGAGGAACAGCATCTCATATTTCGCATGGGCAGCTTACAGTCCAATGGTATGAATATTGATTTCTCTAACATCAGGTAGTCCCGGCATTTCCTCTCTCTCTGTCCCTCCCCCACCCAAATCGCACCAGCTTCTTGTTTTCACCCAACAAACAGCTAACAATGGCCTGTTTCCTTTATCATCATTACCTTTTTGCATATCTTTCATTCATTGTTTTTTACCTCTCCACATCATCATCTATATCTCTCTTTTCCCTTATCCCTAACCAGTTTGAAGAAGGGTCTTGACCGTTCCTTCTCTCCAGAGATTCTGCCTATCCTGCTGAGTTACTCCAGCATTTTGTGTCTATCTTCAGTTTAAACCAGCATCTGCAGTTCCTTCATACACCTATTCCATTTAGTTTAGTTGAGTTTAGTTTAGAGATACAGCGTATCCCTGCATATTAACACTATCCTACACAACCCAGGGAAAATTTTTACATTTACCAAGCCAATTTACCTACAAATCTGTATGTCTTTGGACTATTGGAAGAAATCCAAGTCTCAGAGAAAACCCAGCCAGGTCACAGGGGGTGCATACAAACGCCCTGCAGACAGCACCCATAGTCGGGATTGAACCCGGGGGTCCGGTGCTCTAGGTGCTGTGAGGCAGCAACTCCATTGCTGCAAAACCATGCCGCTCGTTTTTCCAGAGATGCTGTCTGACCCAATAAGATACTTCAGTTCTTTGTGTATATCTCAAGCTTAAAACAGTCACTTTCCCTGAAATGGTCTTCCAGTGAAACACTAATCACCTTGCCAGGCTCCTTATGTTCATAGCAACATAGAAAATAGGCCCTTCGAGACTACACCACCATTCAATATGATCATCCAACTCAGTATCCCGTACCTGCCTTCTCTCCATGCCCCCTGATCCCCTTAGCCACAAGAGCCACATCTAACTCCCTCTTAAATATAGACAATGAACTGTCCTCAACTACCTTCTATGGCAGAGAATTCCTGAGACTCACCATTCTCTGTATGAAAATGTTTTTTTCATCTCTGTCCTAACATACTTCCCTCTTATCCTTAAACTGTGACCCCTTGTTGTGGACTTCCCCAACATCGGGAACAATCTTGCAGCATCTAGCCTGTCCAAACTCTTAAGAATTTTGTAAGTTTCTATAAGATCCCCTCTCAATCTTCTAAATTCTGCGAGTACAAGCCGAGTCTATCCAGACTTTCTTCATATGAAAGTCCTGCCATCCCAGGAATCAGTCTGGTGAACCTTCTCTGTACTCCCTCTATGGCAAGAATGTATTTCCTCAGATTAGGAGACCAAAAATGTATGTAATACTCCAGGTGTGGTCTCACCGAGACCCTGTACAACTGCAGTAGAACCTCCCTGCTCTTATACTCAAATCCTTTTGCTATGAATGCTAACATACCATTCCCTTTCTTCACTGCCTGCTGCACCTGCATGCCTAATTTCAATGACTGGTGTACCATGATACCCATGTCTCGTTGCATCTCCCCTTTTCGTAATCGGCCACCATTCAGATATAAGTCTACTTTTTTGTTTTTGCTACCAAAGTGGATAACCACACATTTATCCACATTATACTGCATCTGCCATGCATTTGCCCACTCACCCAACCTATCCATTTCACCTTGCAGTCTCCTAACAGCCTCCTCACAGCTAACACTGCCCCCCAGCTTAGTTTCATCTGCAAACTTGGAGATGTTGCATTCAATTCCCTCATCCAGATCATTAATATATATTGTAAATAGCTGGGGTCCCAGCACTGAGCCTTGCGGTACCCCAATAGTCACTGCCTGCCATTCTGAAAAAGGACCTGTTTACTTCTACTCTTTGCTTCCTGTCTGCCAGCCAGTTCTCTATCCACATCAATACTGAACCTCCAATACCATGTGCTTTAGGTTTGTATACTTATGTGGGACCTTGTCGAAAGCCTTCTGAAAGTCCAGATATAACACATCCACTGGTTCTCCCTTATCCACTCTACTAGTTACATCCTCGAAAAATTCTATAAGATTCGTTAGACATGATTTACCTTTCATAAATCCATGCTGACTTTGTCCAATGATTTCACCACTTTCCAAATATGTTGCTATCCCAACTTTAATAACTGACTCTAGCGATTTCCCCACTTCCAATGTTAGACTAACTCGTCTGTAATAACCTGTTTTCTCTCTCCCTCTTTTTAAAAAGTGGGGTTGCATTAGCTACCCTCCAATCCTCAGGAACTACTCCAGAATCTAAAGAGTTTTGAAACATTATCACTACTGCATCCACTATTTCTGTGGCTACTTCCTTAAGTACTCTGGGATGTACTCATATCCCTCTTGCAACCATATTTCTACAATGGCCACAAAGTCACAGTCCCAAACACTGATCCAGTCTCTAAAACAATCTGTTTTCTCAACACTACATTGAAATAAACACACTTCAGCCCATCAGCAGCATCATATTCCTTCACCTCTCCATCCACAGCTACCCTCGGTGTCCAGCTTTTCAAAATTCTGCCAAACTCGCTATATTTACTTTGTAGTGTAAATTGCTCGCTCTAGGCTTCCCCCCAGTCTAGTTTCACTCAAAAACCACTGAATCAAGCACTTGATCAACTAATCTTTATGTTAACAAAACACCATTACTGTTCAAAACACCATTACAATGTGGGTTCAATCCTCATGTCTGCCTGATCAAGCCCTCTAGGCATCGCTCAAACAGAAGCACTAAAGAAGGTCACGCAGTCCCAAGCACTCTCCCAGAAGATAGATGCAGGACCTCGTGGTAGCGGATTTTTATATTTCCCGGGACCTCACAGGGGCCGAACCACATGGGGGTGGTCTCTTTACAATCCAATTACAGATATCGATTAACCCCATACATGACAGACATTTCCCTAACCCAATAATAAATACATTGTATTCAAACAGGGCGTCTCAAGGAAGTCAACTTAGAAACATTTACCCTGATCTGCAAGAAACCCAGATAAGGCTCAATACCTCATCCAATCAACACTCGGCAAAGTCAAACTCTGCAACATTATTTACAATGTGTATGGTACACAAAAATGCTGGAGAAACTCATCGGATGCAGCAACATGCATGGAGCGAAGGAAATAGGCATTTCGGGCCAAAACCCTACAATGTTTATGGCTGGTTTGCAGTCATCCAATCCATTCTCAGCATTTTGCACCTAATTGACAGGGTCTACAGATGCTCTTATTCTTTTCCTGCAGCTTGTACCTAGGCTCCAGACACACTGGCACCTCTCCACTGCTTGTCCCAGTTCTGCAGAGAGAAATTCCAAATTGACCAAATCTCCCAGCACCCTGAACCTTTTACTCAATTTTAAAGTCCTAGCCTCTCCAATCTGGCCTGGATTAACAGTAGTACCTCTTCCCTTTCCTACCAATGTAATTTGTGCAAACATGCAGGATGAAAGGAAATAGTAAAAATTTGAAAGAGCCATGGTTTTCAAGGGAAATTGGACACTTGGTTTGGAAAATGAGAGATATCTACAATAATTATAGGCAGCATGGAGTAAATGAGGTGCTTGGGGAGTATAAAGAATGTAAAAAGAATCTTAAGAAAGAAATGAGAAAAGTTAAAAGAAGATACGAAGTTGCTTTGGCAAGTAAGGTGAAAGTAAATCCAAAGGGTTTCTACAGCTATATTAATAGCAAAAGGATAACGAGGGATAAAGTTGGTCCATTAGAGAGTCAGAGTGGACAGCTATCTGCAGAGCCAAAAGAGATGGGGGAGATATTGAACAATTTATTTTCTTCTGTATTCACCAAGGAGAAAGATATTGAATTATGTGAGGTAAGGGAAACAAGTAGAGTAGCTATGGAAACTATGAGGATCAAAGAAGAGGAATACTGACACTTTTGAGAAATATAACAGTGTATAAGTCTCCACGTCCGGACAGGATATTCCCTAGGACATTGAGGGAAGTTAGTGTAGAAATAGCAGGGACTATGACAGAAATATTTCAAATGTAATTAGAAACGGGAAAAGTGCCGGAGGATTGGCGTACTGCGCATGTTGTTCCATTGTTTAAAGAGGTGTCTAAGAGTAAACCTGGCAATTATAGACCTGTTAGTTTGACGTCAGTGGTGGGCAAATTAATGGAAATGATACTTAGAGATAATAAGCATCTGGATAAACAGGGTCTGATTAGGAACAGTCAACATGGATTTGTGCCTGGAAGGTCATATTTGACTAATCTTCTTGAATTTTTTGAAGAGGTTACTCGGGAAATTGATGAGGGTAAAGCAGTGGATGTTGTATATATGGACTTCAGTAAGGCCTTTGACAAGGTTCCTCACGGAAGGTTGGTTAAGAAGGTTCAATTGTTGGGTATTAATGGTGGAGTAGCAAGATGGATTCAACAGTGGCTGAATGGGAGATGCCAGAGAGTAATGGCGGATGGTTGTTTGTCAGGTTGGAGGCCAGTGACTAGTGGGGTGCCACAGGGATCTGTGTTGGGTCCACTGTTGTTTGTCATGTACATCAATGATCTGGATGATGGTGTGGTAAATTGGATTAGTAAGTATGCAGATGATACTAAGATAGGTGGGGTTGTGGATAATGAAGTAGATTTTCAAAGTCTACAGAGAGATTTATGCCAGTTGGATGAGTGGGCTGAAAGATGGCAGATGGAGTTTAATGCTGATAAGTGTGAGGTGCTACATCTTGGCAGGACAAATCAAAATAGGACGTACATGGTAAATGGTAGGGAATTGAAGAATGCAGGTGAACAGAGGGATCTGGGAATAACTGTGCACAGTTCCCTGAAAGTGGAATCTCATGTAGATAGGGTGGTAAAGAAAGCTTTTGGTGTGCTGGCCTTTATAAATCAGAGCATTGAGTATAGAAGTTGGGATGTAATGTTAAAATTGTACAAGGCATTGCTGAGGCCAATTCTGGAGTATGGTGTACAATTTTGGTCGCCTAATTATTGGAAGTATGTCAACAAAATAGAGAGAGTACAGAGGAGATTTACTAGAATGATGCCTGGGTTTCAGCAACTAAGTTACATAGAAGGTTGAACAAGTTAGGGCTTTATTCTTTGGAGTGCAGAAGGTTAAGGGCGGACTTGCTAGAGGCCTTTAAAATGATGAGAGGGATAGACAGAGTTGACGTGGTTAAGCTTTTCCCACTGAGAGTAGGGAAGATTCAAACAAGGGGACATGACTTGAGAATTAAGGGACAGAAGTTTAGGGGTAACATGAGGGGGAACGTCTTTACTCAGAGAGTGGTGGCTGTGTGGAATGAGCTTCCAGTGAAGGTGGTGGAGGCAGGTTCGTTTGTATCATTTAAAAATAAATTGGATAGTTATATGGATGGGAAAGGAATGGAGGGTTATGGTCTGAGCGCAGGTATATGCGACTAGGGAAGATTACGTGTTCGGCACGGACTAGAAGGGTTGAGATGGCCTGTTTCCGTGCTGTAATTGTTATATGGTTATAAGACTTCTGCTCCCCCCCCCCCCACCCCTTGAGAATGTTCTGGAACCTCTACGAAACATCGGTACCCTGGTCGTACCATTGTGGAGACCCGTTTACAGCCACAGAACTTCCTGCCCGTGCCGCTTACTAACGAGTGCCGTATCTCATCTCTCTGCCTGATGTTTACCTTCCCAGGTGAGCCTCAGAGCCAGGCCTGACACTGCTGGCCAGACCACTGCTTCTCTCCCAAACCCCCCCCCCCCCCCACACACTCCCCCCCAACACTCCCTGGCCGTTCCTCCTCCACAACATCATCCAGGGCAGCAGACCTGCTGTGGAGGGACACGGCCCAGGGGAAACCTGCACTCTCTGCAGACTCCTCTACCTGGTGACTACACATCACTGCCTGTACCGTACCTGATGTCCTCACTGTAACTCCTGTCTATGACACTCTCACACCCACCGATTATCCAGAGCGCATCCAGCTGCAGCTCCAGTTCCTAAACACAGTCATTTAGGGGCTACAGCTGAACGTACACAGCAGGGGCACTTCCCATATCCCTCAGGAGGAGCATTCACTATCCCACCTGCAGTCTCAATCACATCCAATCCTATGAATAATTATGCAAAAAAACAGACAGTTTCTTAAACTGATGTTACCCTCTCTTCAGCTCTTCTCGCCAGACTCTTCAGCAAAGCCACAGTTCTGACCTCAGCCTTATCACAGCACCCAACCCTCTCCCTCTCCCCTCCTCCCCTTTCCCCCCCCTCTCCTCCCCTCCTCCCTTTCCCTCCCTCCTATTTTCCCTCCACATCCCTCTTCCTCTCCTCCTCCTTCTCCCCTTCCCTGTCCCCCTCCCCCTCCCCCTCCCTCTCCTTTCCCCTCCCCTCCCCTCCCCCACCAACATGGCCACTCCCAATTGACTGCTCCATTTTCCTTCCTTTTCCTGGCTGTTCTCTATTTCAGCCAATCAAACACCTGATTTTTTTAATTTCCTGTCTATTCAATAAATAAATAGCCCTTTCTGCCCTAATTTCTCCTCTCAAAATAGCTGTTCACTCACTCTCCTTGCCTTGTAAAAGTAGAAAATGTCTCCTTTATTCTGTACCTTTTCAAATAACATGCAGTTGAATATTTCATATGTCTGATTTATTAGAATTGAACGGATCTGCAGATTGTCAACTTTGTTTATTTTCTGAACTGATTTACTATTTTTACCACCAAGGCCAAATTATATCTGAGTTTAACTTTCTAGCAGAGTATCCCAGTTGATCCAAATTTCCTGACATCAATTTAATGGCAGAATCCTTTACTAATTGCACTGATTATGCAGTCTTTAGAATCTGGAATAAGCTTCTCTCCTTTACTTGTAAGGCTTGATGTTACACCATTCACCCTTGAAACAATTTTATTGACCTGATTTGATTAAAAATATATTATCACTGACTGGTGAAACAAGATATTTCCAGGTAACATTGATCAATTCTTCCTGAAGATATTATTGACCAAGGTTAAAGAATATGGAACATACAATAAATAGAATAGCACAGCACAGGAACACGTCCCAAATATCCTTGCACACAAATAGTACATGATAGCACTACAATTTTTCAATACCTTACTCGTCATTTTCCTGTGCTGCAACTGCAACAAGTTTTGTTCCGATTGATGGTCTATTTTAAAAGTTATTAAGGTTTAAACATCATAAAATCACGCATGCACAGATTGGTCTTCTCTCCTGTCAGTCACCGCCATGTCCGGGATGGCGATGCCCCTTCCTGCATCATTGCTGCACTGATTTACCGCATACACTTTCAGTCACCGGCTGCGCCCGCCTCGCCCGGCATTGCCCGGCATTGCCCGGTGTTGCCCGGTGCCTCAGTCGGTCAGCAGCAGCAGGAGGGAATGGTCACAGTTGCCAGAGGGCATGGCCACAGCCACAGCCACTGGAGGATGCGGCCCGTAGCGAGGTGGGGGAGAGGGAGGGATTGGGGGAGGGGAAGAGGAGAGGGGAATGAAGAGGGAGGGTGAATAGGAGGGGGAGGGTGCTGGGGGAGGAAGGGGAATAGAGGGAGAGGAGTGGGGAGTGAGGGAGGGTGGTGTGGTGTGACCATGGGGGTTTTCCCCAAGTGCTTTGGTTTCCTCCCACACTCGAGGTTTGTACGTTAATTGTCTTGGTAAAATTGTAAATTTCCCTAATGTGTGTTGGGTAGTGTAGGAAGGAACTAGAGACGCGGGTTTAAACCGAAGATAGACTCATAAAACTGGAGTAATTCAGCGAGACAGGCCCACTGAGTTACTTCAGCTTTTTGTGTAGGATAGTGTTGGGGTGCAGGGATCACTGATCGACGTGGAATCAGTGGGCCGAATAGCCTGTTTCTGTGCTGCATCAGCCGAAACTAAACTAAACACTGAATTAATCGCTGTTAAAAGCTGGTTACAACTGACAGCATTCAATTCCAAACTTTCAAACAAAGGATCTCCGTTGTCTCAATCCAAGTCTAACTCTGAATCGCAGTCGCTCACGCAGCAATCTGTCCCACGCAGATCCACTCAATCCACTTTAAGTTTGCACAGACAGACAAATCCGAACCATGCTAACAAGACTTTAATTAAAAACTATAATATTCCCCCAATAATCAATAACCCAAGACACACCCCAATATAAACTATAAGCATCCAGTAAACCCCACTCTAATTAATCCTCCTTGTGGCACTATCAATCAGCGGGATGACTCCTCCCCCAACACAATCGAAGGAGTACAATCCTTGATCGAACCACCCCGATTCAGGTTCTTACAGCACCATGTTCTAAAATAATTACAAATATTTAACTCAAACACACTTTTACTTCAAGTATCTAAATCCGTAAACACTCACACAAGCAGCAACACAAATGACTTAACGGACTTAACACGATCTAAATCTTAACTTTTAACTCTTAATACACTCTAAGTTTATTTACATACACAGAATATTTACAAAATCCGGATCCGAAGACAATTCGAAAAGCCAGATTTTTCAATTTACAAAATGATTTTAAAGCACTAAAGCACAGTTCACGAACACTCAATCTCAAAATCGCATCACACTGTTATCACGCAGCAAACTGCTCCCTCCGATACCAAAGATATCCCCCTTCCTAGTTTTTGCTGAGGGGCACTACTTCTTTAAAGACAAATTTTCCTCACAAATGATACTATCCCTCTGCTAAGACTTCTATAAAGGGACCTCTACCCCTCCTCTCTAAATTCTACAGAATTAGTGGTACCAAGTAAATCAGGTTCCTATCTCTCAGGTACCAGGTACTAGTCAATAATCGACCAGAGGGTTACTATTCACTGTTGATCAGCCACTGTTCGGAATCGGTCACAGACATGCACCAACTTCGAAGTTCAATATACAAGAATTTGAATTCCACCTTACTGGCAGATCTTCAATATGAAATTCAGTATTTGAAAATTTGGCTTTGCAAATATAGACTCAAAATCGAACTTCTAATTTTAGTGTGTATCTCTTCTACTACGTGGGCACTCGAATCAACTAAAATTGCCCAGTTGAATTCTTGAATGGACTGAAGTATTCAGGCCAAACTATATTGATTTGAGTATAGGAGCAGGGAGGTTCTAATGCAGTTGTACAGGGTCCTGGTGAGACAACACCTGTAGTATTGCATATAGCTTTGGTCTCCTAATCTGGGGAAGGACATTCTTGCCATAGAGGGAGTACAGAGAAGGTTCACCAGACTGATTCCTGGTATGTCAGGACTTTCATATGAAGAAAGACTGGGTAGACTCGGCTTGTACTTGCTAGAATTTAGAAGATTGAGGGGGAATCTTATAGAAAATTACAACATTCTTAAGGGGTTGGACAGGCTAGATGCAGGAAGATTGTTCCCGATGTTGGAGAAGTCCAGAACAAGGGGTCACAGTTTAAGGATAGGGGGGATATATTTTAGGACTGAGATGAGGAAAACATTTTTCACACAGTGAGTGGTGAATATCTGGAATTCTCTGCCACAGAAGGTAGTTGAGGCCAGTTCATTGGCTATATTTAAGAGGGAGTTAGATGTGGCCTATTCCTGCACCTATTTTCTATGTTTCTATGTTTCTATACTCTGTCCAATCAAGCCCAGTACCTTTACGAGGTTCTTCATCCGTCACTTCAGGGAGAGACTCAGATACCTTCACACAGACACTCCTCTCTGCGGGGCATCGAGGATTCAGCGCCTAGCCGCTTCGCTCTGTGAGTTATCGATGCCGATTTTCAGAGTGCACCTTTTCAATTCATGCTCCCAGCAAAGATCCGATCGAAGGTCAGACCCGTATTTGAATACCCCTCTAATTGGATACCAAGTTTAACCCTGGACCACTCCTCGCCCAATGAAGCACGTTTGGCTCTCGTTAAAGCAGCTACAATCTGCCAACTATGACCAAGGTTTTGGAACTCTAACCCAGGAAATGGCCTCTAACCTCACTCTGGTTTTATGGGCCCCTAACCCTAGACTCTGTTCTAATGATCCCAGTTAGACCCTTTCCCAAGCCTGCAAATGATCGATCCACTCCAACTAACGAAGTGCCAAAAATCATGCGAAACCCGCACTGTGGGCCCGATTTCTGCACTTGTGATCGAAACAGCTCAACACCCTTGATTGTAAACTTGATTGGTTGGGGTCTCTTGAGAATTGCTTGTTTCTAAGCCTCCCACAGTCTAGTTTCAGTAAAAACACTGAATCAAGCACTTGAAACAACTAATTTTTATTATATCAAAAGCGCGTCACAGTTCAACTACTGTACCTATCCCATCGATCCTCGTATTCGCTTGATCAAGCCCTCTAGGCCTCGTTCAAACAGAGGCACTCCAGAAGGTCATGCAGTCCCAAGTGCTCTCCCAGAAGATCGATGCTGGACCTCATGGTAACGGACTTTTATATGTCCCGGACCTCGTGGGGCCGAACCACATGGGGGTGGTCTCTTAATAATCCAATTACAGATATCGATAAACCCCATTCATAACAGACATTTTAGAATCCACTCTGGGACGTGGCTAGAGAACGTGCCCTAAAAATAGTCTACTTCACTTTGTCCTGTCTGGAAAGCCGCGTCCAGAGAGATCACCATCATGTGCTCGAAAACCATCAAGAAGCGATACTATGAAAATTGGAACTCAGAACCCAATAATACAGCAGCTTAATGCAGTGTATTCAAACCGGGCTTCTCAAGGAAGCCAACTTAGAAACATTTACCCTGATCTGCAAGAAACCCCGACAAGGTCTCACTCAGAGAGTGGTAGCTGTGTGGAATGAGCTTCCAGTGAAGGTGGTGGAGGCAGGTTCGTTTTTATCATTTAAAAATAAATTGGATAGTTATATGGATGGGAAGGGAATGGAGGGTTATGGTCTGAGCGCAGGTATATGGGACTAGGGGAGATTATGTGTTCGGCACGGACTAGAAGGGTCGAGATGGCCTGTTTCCGTGCTGTAATTGTTATATGGTTATATGGTTATATGGTTAAGGCTTAATACCTCATCCAATCAATGCTCGGCAAAGTAGAACTCTGCAACATTATTTGCAATTATTTACAAGGTGTATGTCTGGTTCGCAGCCATCAAATCTATTTTGTGCATGTTGTACATAATTGACAGGGTCTGCAGATGCTCTTATTGTTTCCTTGCAAATTGTATCTAAGCTCTAGACACACTGGCACCTCTCCGCAGCTTGTCCCAGCTCTGCAGAGAGTAATTCCAAATTGACCAAATCTCCCAGCAGCCCTGAAGCGTTGACCCCATTTTAAAGTCCTAGCCTCTCCAATTTGGCCAGGATTAACGCTGTTAGCTTCTGAAGTAGGCTGTTTTGGATGGCAAAACCTACTCCGTGGATCCTCGGTTGCTTAGGATCAAGACCTTTCCAGAAAAAGGTGTATTGACCTTGTTCTTCCCTTTGCCTTTTTCCAGCTCTGCAGGTCTCACTCAGAGCAACAATGTCAAAGGCTGTATTTTCGGAGTTCCTGAGCAACAAAGGCAGTTCTTCTCTCTGGTCGGTCTCAGTTAGGGTTGTCCATCAGAGTTCCGAGTTTCATAGTTTCACTTCTTGGTGGTTTTTGACCACATGATGGTGATCTCTCCGAGCGCGGCTGTCCAAACAGGACGAGGCAAAGCAGACTATTTTTAGGGCACGTTCGGTAGCCCCTTCCCAGAGTGTATCCTAAATAGGGCTGCTCTGACATGAATACTGTTACCAAACAACTTTCCTGCTTCTGTCCAAAGTTGAGCGGTTGAATCAAGTATTCACCGTTTCCATGCCGGTTCTTGACTCGGAGCTTCCAGCCGTCACGTGGCCTGCTCCGGTCACCCTTCCCCGATCGCCGAATGTCTTGGGATGTTTTGTGCTGTACATGTAACAAAGACGCCTGTGCGTGTGTTTGTTTAACGTGTACTTGATGTTGCACTCCAAGAAGCATACGTCCTTCACAAAACAATTGACTAATTCCAATGACAAGGGAATAAAGATGATTGGAACTGATAGATCTGTTGCAGCCTTCATCCATCTTCACAGCCGTTGAGTTCAAGATAACTTTGTCCGCATGGTCTGCCGTTGAGGTTTTGTATTTGGATCGTTCTGGATGAAGGTGTGGTAAATTGGATTAGTAAGTATGCAGATGATACCAAGATAGGGGGTGTTGTGGATAATGAAGAAGATTTCCAAAGTCTACAGAGTGATTTAGGCCATTTGGAACAATGGACTGAAAGATGGCAGATGGAGTTTAATGCTGATAAATGTGAGGTGCTACACCTTGGCAGGAGAAATCAAAATAGGACGTACATGGTAAATGGTAGGGAATTGAAGAGTGAACAGGGGGATCTGGGAATAACGCAGACACGGAGCAACGGAGCGGCAGAACACCAGCGCGCACCAAGCCAGCTCGGCCCACCAGAAGCACCAACAGACGGCGACGGGTACGAAAACACCGCCGGGGACGCAGAGGTGGGTTAAAGGCCAGGTTAGAGCTAGCCCCACACAGGGCAGCGATTCCTAGCCTTTTCCTCGCCAACGTGCGCTCACTGGCAAACAAAATGGATGAACTCCGGCTAAGGATCACCTCCCACAACCGGATCAAGGACTGCAACATCTTGATCTTCACTGAAACTTGGCTCAACACTGACGTTCCTGACAGCGCCATCCAGCTATCGGGGCGTCATTTACTCCGAGCGGACAGGACATCAGACTCTGGTAAGACCAGAGGGGGGGGTCTGTGCATTTATGTAAACAAAGCATGGTGCACGGACTCCACCATCATCGAGAGTCACTGCTCAGCTAACCTTGAATTCCTCTTGGTTAGATGCAGACCGTTCTATCTGCCCAGAGAGTTCACCTCCACTGTTGTGACTGAAGCCTATATCCCTCCTGATGCTAATGCCAAGCTTGCAATGAAAGAGCTGCATACTGCCATTAGCAAACAACAGACTCACAACCCTGAGGCAGCCTTCATTGTTGCGGGTGACTTCAATCACTCCAACCTGAAGACTGTACTCCCCAAATTCCACCAACATGTATCCTTCCCCACTAGAGTAGACAAGACACTGGACAAAGTCTACACCAACATGGCTGAAGCTTACAAAGCCATCCCCCTCCCCCACCTTGGTCAGTCTGATCACGTCTCATTGTTCCTGCTCCCTAAGTACTCCCCACTCATCAGACGGGTTAAACCAACTGTAAGGACAGTTAAAGTCTGGTCAGAGGAAGCGGACTTCACACTTCAGCAGTGTTTTGGAAACACTGACTGGAAGGCGTTTGCAGCCCAGGCCACCCTTGACTCTCACACGGACATTGATTCCTATACATCCTCTGTTCTGGACTTTATAAACTCCACCATCAATAGTGTCACCTCCCTCAAACAGGTGACCATATACCCGAATCAGAAGCCATGGATGAACAGCGAGGTCAGGCTACTGCTGAAAGCACGGGACACCGCTTTCAGGTCAGGCGATGCTCGAGCCTACAGTTCATCCAGGGCTAACCTGAAGAGGGGCATCAGGAAGGCCAAGCACTGCCATAAGCTCAGGATTGAGGAGCACTTCAACAACAACTCCGACCCCCGACGCATGTGGCAAGGCATCCAGGCCATCACGGACTACAGACCCTCCAACATCACCCCCACATCCAGCGACGCCTCCTTCCTTGAGGAGCTTAACCACTTCTATGGCCGCTTCGACAGGGACAATCTAGAGACAGCCATCAAGGCTGTGCTACCTGCCGATCACCAACCCCTCACACTCACCCCCTACGACGTGTACGTGGCACTGAGTAGGACTAATGCACGTAAGGCTGCTGGCCCTGACGGCATCCCCGGGCGCGTGCTCAGTGCCTGTGCTGCGCAGCTGACAGACGTCTGGACTGACATCTTCAACCTGTCACTTGCCCAAGCAGTTGTCCCCACTTGCCTTAAAGCCACCGCCATCGTGCCAGTGCCAAAACACTCCACTGCGGCAAGCCTCAACGACTTCCGCCCAGTTGCACTTACCCCCATCATCACCAAGTGCTTCGAGAGGCTGGTCCTGGCACACCTCAAAAGCTGCCTACCCCCCACACTGGATCCCTATCAGTTTGCCTACCGCAAGAACAGGAGTACGGAGGATGCCATCTCAACGGCACTTCACTCCGCCCTCTCCCACCTTGACAACAGAGACACTTATGTAAGAATGCTGTTCATCGATTACAGCTCAGCATTCAACACCATTATTCCATCAAAACTGATCACCAAACTCGGTAACCTGGGCATCGACCCCTCCCTCTGCAACTGGATACTGGACTTTCTAACCAACAGACCCCAGTCTGTGAGGTTAGACAAGCACACCTCTTCAACCCTCACCCTGAACACCGGCGTTCCTCAGGGCTGTGTGCTGAGCCCCCTCCTCTACTCCCTCTTCACCTATGACTGCACACCTGTACATGGTACTAACACCATCATCAAGTATGCAGATGATACAACGGTGATTGGCCTCATCAGCAACAACGATGAGCTGGCCTACAGGGAGGAGGTCCAGCACTTAGCAGCATGGTGCGCTGACAACAACCTGGCCCTTAACTCCAAGAAGACCAAGGAGCTCATTGTAGACTTCAGGAAGTCCAGAGGTGGCACGCACACCCCCATCTACACTAACGGGACGGAGGTGGAACGTGTTTCTAGCTTCAGGTTCCTGGGAGTCAACATCTCCGATGACCTCTCTTGGACCCACAATACCTCTACTCTGATCAAGAAGGCTCATCAGCGTCTCTTCTTCCTGAGGAGACTGAAGAAGGTCCATCTGTCTCCTCAGATCCTGGTGAACTTCTACCGCTGCACCATCGAGAGCATCCTTACCAACTGCATCACAGTATGGTATGGCAACTGCTCTGTTTCCGACCGGAAGGCACTGCAGAGGGTGGTGAAAATTGCCCAACGCATCACCGGTTCCACGCTCCCCTCCATTGAGTCTGTCCAAAGCAAGCGCTGTCTGCGGAGGGCGCTCAGCATCGCCAAGGACTGCTCTCACCCCAACCATGGACTGTTTACCCTCCTACCATCCGGGAGGCGCTACAGGTCTCTCCGTTGCCGAACCAGCAGGTCGAGGAACAGCTTCTTTCCGGCGGCTGTCACTCTACTAAACAACGTACCTCGGTGACTGCCAATCACCCCCCCCCCCCCCCCCCCCGGACACTTATTATTTATTTTTTATTCAAATCGTTTGCTATGTCGCTCTTCAAGGGAGATGCTAAATGCATTTCGTTGTCTCTGTACTGTACACTGACAATGACAATTAAAATTGAATCTGAATCTGAATCTGAATCTGAATCTGAATAACCATGCATTGTTCCTTGAAGGTGGAATCTCATATAGATAGGGTGGTAAAGAAAGCTTTTGGTATGCTAGCCTTTATAAATCAGAGCATTGATTTTACTTCGGAGTCACGTGAGTGACTACGTGAAGAACCCGCTCAGTGCGCAGCCTGAAAGAAAGGAATGTTAGGTAAGTACTTACCTTAATCGGTCTTTTCCTTGTGTTTTTTGCTCCAGGGGGAGCAAAGCAGCAGAGGGAAGTGGCCCCCGTTCGACTCCAGCGAAGGAGCCGACAGTGGAGGGGGGAGAGGCGGCAATGAGACCGCACACGCTGCGGACCACAGACACGGGTGCTGCGCTGATGCCCGGTCCACTAAACAGCTGTTTGACTAACAGCAGCGGACTGGAGGGAAATTCAAAACCGGCCGGCACCCCTGCAGACTCCCGACAAGGTGACTCGCCGCCCGAGAACCGCTGAAATGCCGCCCGAAAACGGCAGGCAGCCTCTAACAACAAGGTAAGACCAAACCTCAGGCTGGAGACAGACATGGAAGATGGGATCAGCACTTCATACAAAAAACAAGTATGTCTGTTTCCCCAAGCCAGAGGAGGTCATGGAGCTAAAAACTCCAGAAAAATGAGGGGTCACTGGCTGAATGCCAAGGGAGCTAACACTCCCTCCCCAGTGCTATTGCACTAGCCATCTCCCTTGTCGAGGGATTGATGGGACCAGAGCTGGGCTGGTCAAAGAAGAGGGGTCACTGGCTGAACAACATCGGGAGTATGCTTGAGGTACAGGATCAGGAACAGCTGCTGGGTGTGGCGCTATGTGGCTTCACCACTAACGAGATAAATTTCAGTCTCGACTGACAGACCAGCTTACTACCTGTTCTTTTCAAAGAACCTCTCCAAGACAGGTAGTCATGAGGTGTTGGATTCATCACGCCTCCCCTAAATTGCATTACTCAAAGTGCCCACCATTTATTGGGGGATACATTGAGCATCGCTCTCAAAAAACCCAATATTTAAAAATGAATTTGATATGCCTGATGTCGGCTATCATTCACATGCTCTTCCAGAGGTCAGGGTAGTATGGCAAAACACCTGACCCTACTGTTCGCAGTGCCCCGCAACTTCTCAGGAAGTTATAAAACCTGCCTTCAACCAAAATTCACAAGACTGTGAGAACGCCAACACAACAACTTAGCCAGACGAAGGATATAGGCAACGTTTCGGGCCGAAAACCCTTCTTCAAACAAAGTTTTTCAAAAAACTGGACGACGTGTCAAAAATATCGGGGTAAGGCGGCAGTGTCTGGAATGAGCACCACACGTAAACCAGTCAGCAGTACCTCTAATGCATCCACCAGCTGGGTATACCTTATGGTACTGGTGAAAGCTCGGGGCCTGCATGCCAATCCTGTAAGCCTTTCAGGCCAGGGCCCAGAGCAGGCCCCAGGGAAAACGCGCCACCCCCACCACGTCATACGACGTGTAAGACTCGTTGGACCAGGAGGAAACAGAAGAATACCCATAACCATGGAGGTAGGTGGGTCTGGTTCCTGCCAGCATATAGAAAACAAGGGTGCTCTACTAACAGAGGGCTAATACAATTGTTTAAAGAAGCATGGGGTAATGTCACGAGGAACTAGTATATACTCAACAACATTAGTGGATACAAAATTCAGTTATATCAGAGATATTATCACCAGTTCAACATTGGCCCCTAAGGGAACTTTCTCCCTCCAAGGAAGAAAAGCGGGAGGGACAAGCTGAACTGGTGATGCTTATCACAAAGGGGGTCATCAAAAAGACCAAACATGAACCTTTCAAATTTGTATCAAATATAGTCACTAAAACCAAAAAAGATGGTGGAAGTCGCATCATCATTGACTTAACATCACTAAATAAGTTTGTTGAGTATATACATTTCAAGATGCAGACGTTTGTTACTGTCAGACAACTGATCTCCAAAGGATAATTTATAGCAAGCATTGATATTAAAGAAGCTTACTATCTAAAACCCATACACAAGGATCATTGCAGATACCTAAAATTTAGCTGGTTGGGGCAGCTGTGGTAGTATAGAGATTGCCCAATGGTCTAACTCCAGCCCCTAGACAATTCACCAAAATATTAAAAGTAGCCATGGGAATACTAAGGAAACAAAAGCATATTGTCATAGCATATTTGGATGCTATTCTCATAGTAGGGAAACGAAGGAATTGGCTGTGGCAGCAGTATTAGCTACAAAACAGCTCCTTGAAACACTGGGGTTCGTCCTACTCCAGATAAATCTAGGTTGAAGCCATGTACTACCATGGACAAATCGGACCTTTGCACTATCAAAATCTACAAAAAACAAAGGTACATGCACTAAAACGATATTCGGGTCACTATGATCGAATCATGAAATTCCCACTGGAGCTATATCAGAGCTACAGTGGGGGGCTACCCTACTTTAGTTATTAATCAGATGCCAGTGCTCAAGCCTGGGGGGGGGCAACTAACTCCATATCCAGCACAGGTGCCAGATGGACTAACCAGAGATCATTACCACGCACACTGGGCATCAATTTAGAAATGTTGAGTATTATGAATTTAAAAGCATATGCATCTAAAATGCAGCACTTGCATGTGCGGTTACAGATTGATAATACTATGGTGGTGGCTTATATTAACCATATGGGGAGCATAAAATCATTATCATGCGACAAATTGGTCAATTAGATCTGGCAATGGTGTGTCGAAAGACATATTTTACTATCGGCTGCCTATCTACTTGGTAAGCTAAATACAGTGGCAGACACCAGGTCACGGAAAAATTTAATGATAACATCGAATGGATGTTAAACCCAAAATATTTGCTAAAGTTATTAAGCAATATGGAATGGCAGATATCGATTTGTTTGCAACAAGAACGAATCACCAGTTACCTATATATGTGACTTGGGAACCAGACCAGAGGCAGCAGCGGTAGATGCCTACACGCTGGATTGGGGGAATTTCTGCTTTTTGCTTTCCCTCCCTTCTGCCTCATCAGTCGGGTACTTCGCAATACAGATGGACTCTACCTCTGGGATATTGATGGTGCCCGACTGGCCTACACAGCATGGTTCCCAGCTCATCACGACATGGTGGTCGAGTCACCTATGGATTTCCCTAGTGGACCACGGTTGTTGACTCACCCAGTATCGGGCATAAGCCACCCATGCCATGAAAACATCAAACTCCTGGGTTGTAGGTTTTGAATAGACCTTACCAGGGACTGGGATTATCCGAATGAACCATCACCACCATGTCGGCATCCCTGCGAACATCCACCAGGAGGCAGTATTTCACCTGTATCAAAAATGGGAGAAGTACTGCCAGGAAACAGGGACAACATATGCAACTGCCACAACCACCGACGTGCTGGAGTTCCTGGCCCATCTACACCATGACGAAGGGATCAGTTCCAGTGCCATCAATACAGCACGAAGCGGCCTGTCTGCTTACCTAAAACCAGCAGGACAGCAGGCCATAGGATCCCATCCTCTGGTGGTAAAACTCATGAAGGGCAATTTTAATATTAAGCCCCTAAACCCAGGTATACCCATATTTGGGATATCAGTGTGGTATTAACATACCTCAGGGAATGGCCACGAACTAGATCCCTCAGCCTCGAGATATCTACATTAAAGACGCTCATGTTAATGGCACTCGCAGCCGCTCAGAGGATCCAGTTGCTGCACAAATTAAGACTGGACAACATGGAGGTCGCCCCAGACCAGATTACGTTCATCATTCTAGGTCTGGTGAAACAAAGCAGGCCAGGAACGCCCAATTCACTGGTGGTATTCCGGGCCTACCCACCAGAGCCAAGGTTGTGTGTGGTGACCCATCTACAACAATATATAGACACAACCCACAATCTCAGAGGGAGAGAAAAAGCCCTATGGGTCAGCCACAAGAAACCTCATGGCGGGGTAACGAGCCAAACCACTTCACGGTGGCTCAAACAGGTACTGAAAGCTGTCGGAATAGACACTAATACATTTAAATCCCATTCCTCTAGGGCAGCATCGACATCAGCGGCTGAACAAATGGACGTCCTGGTTGACCACATTCTCAATACAGCAGGATGGTCGAGGGAAACGACGTTCAGAATGTTTTTTATAATAAACCGTTGATAAAGCCTGACTTATTTGCAGACAGAATATTACAAACTGCAAATATTTAATTTAAGCTCAGGGGAGCTATTTATTTTTGTTATTGTTAATAAATACCTTTCTGTTTCTTGAAAAAGCAGATCCATTGGTTGATTACGATAACACTTCCTCCCTCAAGAACTTCGGCAGTGAGTGAAATAAAACTGTCACACGGTTTGAAATCACAGAACTTTGAAGTCTTCACGTAGTCACTCACGTGACTCCAAAATAAAATAGTAAGATTAAACGAGAACTTACCAGTTTGAAGTTTGATCTGTATTTTATGAGGAGTTACGATGAGGGATTACGTGCCCTCCGCTCCCACTCTCATTATATAGATCAAACTAGTAAACTGATGTCTCCTTAATCTTTACTATGTTTACTTCAAATAACTGTGTCTATCTGTGATTCCACACCGCTGCTTGGAAGTATGCCGCGCCTGCGCACTGAGCGGGTTCTTCACGTAATCCCTCATCGTAACTCCTCATAAAATACAGATCAAACTTTGAACTGGTAAGTTCTCGTTTAATCTTACTATTATAGAAGCTGGGATGTAATGTTAAAATTGTACAAGGCATTGGTGAGACCAAATCTGGAATATGGTGTACAATTTTGGTCGCCCAATTATAGGAAGGATGTCAACAAAATAGAGAGAGTACAGAGGAGATTTACTAGAATGTTGCCTGGGTTTCAACAACTAAGTTACAGAGAAAGTTTGAATAAATTAGGTCTTTATTCTCTGGGGCGCAGAAGGTTAAGGGGGGACTTGATAGACGTCTTTAAAATGATGAGAGGGATAGACAGAGTTGATGTGGACAAGCTTTTCCCTTTGAGAATAGGGAAGTTTCAAACAAGAGGACATGACTTCAGAATTAAGGGACAGAAGTTTAGGGGTAACGTGAGGGGGAACTTCGTTACTCAGAGAGTGGTAGCGGTGTGGAATGAGCTTCCAGTGGAAGTGGTGGAGGCAGGTTCGTTTGTATCATTTAAAAATAAATTGAATAGGCATATGGATGAGAAGGGAATGGAGGGTTATCGTATGAGTGCAGGCAGGTGGGACTAAGGGAAAATAATTGTTCGGCACGGACTTGTAGGGCCGAGATGGCCTGTTTCCATGCTGTAATTGTTATATGGTTATATGTTTCTTAGTCTGGATCCTCATCCTCGACCTTACCGCCTTGGGTGGCCCTACCAGAAGCTGGTTCTTCAGACGGCATCGCTCTCGGAATCATTGGGGCATACAAGCCTCTTCACCACGACAAGGTCAACGATCTGAAGAGGAGGGCAAAAGATACAGGTGTGAAAACGCACATCTCCAGATTCAGGGATAATTGCTTCCCAGTAGGTATCAGGCAACTGAACCATGCAACCAACAACCAAAGAGCAGTTCAAAACAACTGGGTCTGAAGAAAGGTTTCAGTCCGAAACGTTGCCTATTTCCTTCGCTCCATAGATGCTGCTGCACCCGCTGAGTTTCTCCAGCTTTTTTGTGTACCCCCAGTTCAAAACAACTCTCAATCCCATTGGAGACCCTCAGACTATTTTTGATAGGACTTTACAGGCTTTATCTTGCACTAGATATTATTCACGTTATTCCCTGTGTCTTTCCACTGTCTGGTTGGCACGCAACAAAAGCTTAACACATGACAATGAACAAAAATCACTAATGACTAACAACTGCTTGCTGAAGAGTTGCCCATAAGAACGATGTGCAATTCTGACTGGTATATATTGGCCAATCAGTGTTGCTATGCTGCCCAAATTTCACAGCATGGCTCCGTCTTAATTACACATTAATTTCCCCACATCTGATGTTGAGTCTTGCAGAAATCAGGCAAAGATGAACACGTTATCCTTCGATTCTGTTGAGACATTTGTGCCTTTCAGTGCCAAAGACCCGCATTCAATCCTCGGCTCACTCTGACAATGGAGGAGGCCCACGACAGAAAGGTCAGATTGCAAATAGGAGGGGTATTTAAAGTGCTGGTCGGTATGGACTCATTGGGCCAAAGGGCCTGTTTCTGTGCTGTATCTCTAAACTAAACTAAAGTAGTGGACATTTCAGTTGTATGTGAGGTTAGAATATATATAATTAATTCTGACAAGATTGATGTATAGTTGGAGTTGACCCAGTTGTTGCAAAACATATTATTATTAGGGAGCCTTGCATATTAGGAAAGATAGTTTAGAGATTAACTGACATTACAGTTAACTGAGAAACAGCTAATATACTTCACTCATATTGTCTGCCATTTCGTGACTCCCTGCCTATCACAATGCTATATCTGTCCATGCAGCAAGATTAATCCTATTTAGAGATCACAGCATGGCTGGAATTTATTTGCTGTTCACTTTGCATGGTGTCTAAAGAAGACATTACTTCATCATTAGTATATACCTAAAACAAAAGTGTAAGTAATATTATCTCTTTTCTAAGCTTGTAAAAGCCTTTGAAGATTATTGTGGTATTTGCGAACCAACTTGAAGTTATATAACCACACAGAGCTCCAATCAACATTGAGCTTTTTATTGCCATGCATGGCTACAAACCTTATTTGTGCTCCATTTAATGCCTTTGGTTGTTTCTTCATTGAACTTCCTGTGAGTTCTCACATCAGATCAACACATTTTTTCAGCAGTTTATCTTGAATATAAAGAGGGAAACTGTTGCCATTGGGCAAAGGTTCAATGATCAGAGGAGAAACATTTAAAATTTTGAGCAATAGTTACAGTTTGATTGATTGAGTGATTGAAAGATACAGCGTAGAAACAGGCCCTTCAGCCCACCGAGTTCACGCTGACCACCGATCACCCATTCTATATTATCCCACTTTTGTACCCACTCCCTGCACTCTAGGGTCAGTTTACAGAGGCCAATTAACCTACAAACCCGCACGGCTGATAGATGTGGGAGGAATCTGGAGCACCTGAAGGAAACACGCGGTCACAGTGAGAACATGCAAACACCACATAGATAGCACCCAAGGTCAGGATCGAACCGGGATCTCTGGAGTTGTGAGGCAACAGCTCTACCAGCTGTGCCACCGTGCTGCCCCTAACTTTTTTGATAGATAGGAACCTTCTGTTATGAAACACTGGGAAGCAAATATATTCATTGAGGATACATGAGAAGGGAGTGCATGAGTGGAAGTAATATCCAAGCATAAGAGGAAGGAGACTCATGGGATTGGTCTAGTTGGAGCCAGTCTAGAGTTGATGGGTTGAATGGTCGCTTATTCAGCTGGAAAGATGTGCCAATTCTATGTTGAGAAGCAGACTGAGATGTCATGATTCATTCAACAACTGTTGCACTTGAATGTGCTGCTGGCATGGTGCCTGTGATCAGCTGCTGCCCACGTGTACACGGGGCACTTAGACTGCGGAGAGAGAATGATTCGTTTCAGTTTAGTTTAGAAATACAGCGTGGAAACAGGCCCTTCACCAAGTTTGTGCCAACCGGCAATCCACGCATACTAGCTCAATCCTTTACACACTAGCCAATTTACAATTTTACTGAAGCCAATTAACCTACAAACCCGTACGTCATTGGAGTGTTTAACAGACAACGTTAATCGGAAATCAGAGGTTGGGAAACAAAACTCTGGGGACTATTACACTCGGTTGTAGTGACTTAGGTTCACCTTTGCAGCACAGATGCAATAAATAAGCATCGGTCCACAATCAAGAAGCATATCTGCATCAGTTTCCTCCCTTATATCCCTCTGAAGGTTACGTGCAGTAGGCAGCCTCCTGGGGCATGGCGAGAGTCATTGTTTGATGATGATATGATTATCTTCAAGGTACTAGGTAGACAAAATGCTGGAGAAACTCAGCGGCTGAGGCAGCATCTATGGAGCAAAGAAAATAGGAAACGTTTCGGGTCGAGTCCCTTCTTCAGAAGATCCAATTCTTCTTTATTAGTTGTGGTCCTTCGCTCCATAGTTACTGCCTGACCCGCTGAGTTTCTCCAGCATTTTTGTCGACCTTTGATTTTTCAGCATCTGCAGTTCCTTCTTAAACATCCCCAAGGTACAGATCACTCTACTGGCTGCATATTCTCCTGTGAAGAATTGTAAAACAATAGCGGAACCAGAAGCCCATACATACAAGATACAAGATACAAGATACAAGATACATTTAATTGTCATTTGGACCCCTTGAGGTCCAAACGAAATGCCGTTTCTGCAGCCATACATTACAAACACATAGACCCAAGACACAACATAATTTACATAAACATCCATCACATCGCTGTGATGGAAGGCCTAATAAACTTATCTCTCCACTGCACTCTCCCCCCCGATGTCAGAGTCAAAGTCAAAGCCCCCGGCTGGCGATGGCGATTGTCCCACGGCCATTAAAGCCACGCCGGGTGGTGCGAGGTCGCACACCGGGTCTTGCTGTTAGAGCCCCCGGCGTGCGCTCGCAGAGTCCCGCAGCCATTCCAAGCCGCGTGGGGCAGTGATGTTAGGCCCTGCTCCAGGAGCTCTTCAACCCCGCAACTCGGGCGGGGGAAGTCGCCGTTGCGAGAGCCCTGAAAAGCGGTCTCCCTCCAGGGACCCGCGGGCTCCCGGTGCCGCCGTCCACAGACCTGCCGTTGGAGCCTCCGACTCTCCAGTAGCAGCAGCAGCAGCAGCAGCAGCGCTCCTCCACCGCTCCACCCGCTCCGGACTCGGCCAGCCCCGCAACGGCGACGGTGAGTCGTAGCACCAGAGTCCCCGGCTTCTTCCTGTTGTAGGCCGCTCCTCGTTGCGGCCCCAACGACAACGGAACCCGACGACGAGAAAAGGTCGGGTCTCCAGTGCAGGGAGAGATTTTAAAAAGTTTCCCCCCCCCTCCCCCACCCCCCCCCCCCCCCCCCACACACACCCCAACAAAAAAATAACCAAAACTACATAAAAACACAGACAGAAAATAATAAAACGCGGACAGACTGCAGAGGCCGCTGCTGACCAGAGTCGCGCCGCCCACCGGATAGTGATCTTTTGTATTGTTTAAGGCAATCGAATATCTATAGATGTGAATTCTTCTTTAGTTGTGGTAGCCTACTTACTTGATTGAAAGGTACAGCAAAGAAACAAGCCCTTCAGCCCACTGAGTCTATGCCACCGATCGATCACCCGTTCCCACTAGTTCCATGTTTTCCTATTTTCTCATCCACTCCCTACACATTCGGGGCAATTTACTGAGGGCCAATTAGCCTACAAACCCGCACCTCTTTGGGATGTGGGAGGAAATCGGAGCACCCAGAGAAAACCCATATGATCACAGGGAGAACGTGCAAGCTCCACACAGGCAGCATCTGAGGTCAGAATTGGCCCCTGGTTTCGGATGCTGTGAGGCAGCAGCTCTACCAGCAGTGCCACTACGATGCCCTCTAATAGATAGAAAAGTTAGAAACACCACCTTGTGCATGAGGTTAATTCTGGTGCCGGATGCTAGATAATACTCAAACTTGAATCTTGCACCTGACATAACATAATGAGCATTCCCTGGCTCCACAACTGCATCTCTTAGCTGCAGAGCATAATCAGTCTGAAGAAGGGTCTCGACACAAAACTACATCCATTCCTTCTCTCCCGAGATGCTGCCTGTCCAGCTGAGTTATTCCAACATTCTGTGACTATCTTCAGTTTAAACCAGAACCTGCAATTCCTTCCTACACAGCTTAAAACCTACCGTGGCAACTCACCAAGACATCTTTAGCAGCAGTCTTCCTACCAGAAATAGCGATGGCCACACCAGTCAACCTTCGGGGCTCTGTGTGATGTTGGCTGGATATTCACAAGCTAGGGACAGTAAAGCTCTGCCAATCCACACACTCTGGATCTGAGGTTGCCGGACTAGCAGATTTATGCACCATCGGATGTTACTCCTATCAATGTTCTAGCAGTCGTTTAGTTCACCTTTTATAGATGTTGCACCATCTAAACCAAAAGTTTCCAATGAGCCTGCTACTTTTACAAGGAGTGTGGGGGAAACAAAACTCTGGTAAGTTTGAAGGGAGTGGTGGAAACAACATCAGGTGAGATCTAAGTGGGTGTGGAAATCGGGGCTCGAGAATGTGAAGGAGAAAGTGGGAATCCACCGCAGTGTGTGATGCAGGTAGTGGGAATGTCACCCTAGTGTGCGTGAGGGATAGTGGGAACCACCCCAGTATTAGAATTGGGGTCCCGGTGTGCTAAAGGGAGTGCAAGAATCTACAACTTGAACGAGGTGCAGAACCACTTGAATTTCCAAATAGCGGGAGAATGGAAGAGTTTTACTGTTCCACAGGAGATCCTTCTTCCTTGTGGCTATCAAATTATACAACTCCTCCCCCTTCTGTCATGAGATAGAATGAGACTGAGACTGATCTCCCCCTTCCTCCCTCTCCCCCCCCCCCCCCCCCCCCCCCCCCCCCCCCCCCCCCCCAATCTTTGCACATCCCCAATCCTTTCCACTCGTCACTTTAATTTCATGTTTCATGTATGTTATGTTTTTATGATTATTGGCAGATCAATTTCCCTCCTGGGATAAATAAATTTATATTGTACGGTATCGTATTGTTCCTTCTTGGCCAAGTGACAATAGATTTTGTAAGAACATCTTCCCACTTTGGCATAAATGAGTTCTTGCTCATTCCTGCAGTATGTTGAGCTAATTGTATTTCTTACCCTTTCAGGTAGGCACATGGATATGGAAGGAAATGGGTTATGAGCAGGCAGATAAGTCATGGTCTTGGCATCATGGTCAGTTTATGTTGCACATACATTGTGGGCCAAAGGGCCTGTTCTTGTACTCTACTGTTCTATGTTCAATGTCACAACTCAATTAAGCCACTTGTGGAATAGAGTCTAACAGAAGTCTGACTGCAGCATCTGATGATACCACATGCGATCTGCACCTTATGGACAGGCTGCTGAGGATAAAATTACCTTTCACTGGATGCTATAAGGTCTGATACACTTCAGTAAACATCTGCTGTACACAGAGAGCACAGCGAGATGGGTGTCAGAACCACATGCACTGCCCGATACATTTAGTTTTGTTTAGTTGAGAGATACAGCACGGAAATAGGCCCTTCGGCCCACTGAGTCCCTGCCAACCAGTGATCCCCATACACTAGCACTATCCTACACACTACGGATAATTTACAATTTTATCGAAGCCGATTAACCTACAAACCTGGACGTCTTTGGAGTGTGGAAGAAAATCAGAGAAAACCCACGTGGCCATGGGAAACAAGTTCATATTCCGTACAGACAGCGCCCATAGTCGGTATAAAACCCGGGTCTGTGGCACTGTGATGCAGCAGCTCTATCGCTGCGCTACCATTCCGCCCCTTAGCTGTGTCTACTGAATTTTCTCATCTTTCTTCAGAGGGGTATATTTACTACTTTTCCAGAAAGACTTCTAGGAATCAGAGCTGTTTTCTGCAGACCGCAAGGTGTTCGCCAAGTTGGGTTTGAATATATGAATCGCGAACTGTTATGGCATGGATTTGCTGAATTCTTAATATTTCTTCTGCCACTGATTAATACCAGAAAACTGAAAGTAGTTGTTTCATCGTGGTTCCTTCCTGTAGGTCATCTCCATCATAATGACGGCACACTATCAACCCACTATAAAGAATGTGCCATTTGTGGTGATTGGCCAACTATGCCTCATATAATCGGTTGTAAGCATGTTTTTTGTTATTATTGTATTCAAAGTAATCATAGCAAAAGGATTTGAGTATAGGAGCAGGGAGGTTCTACTGCAGTTGTACAGGGTCTTGGTGAGACCACACCTGGAGTATTGCACACAGTTTTGGTCTCCTAATCTGAGGAAGGACATTATTGCCATAGAGGGAGTGCAGAGAAGGTTCACCAGACTGATTCCTGGGATGTCAGGACTGTCTTATGAAGAAAGACTGGATAGACTTGGTTTATACTCTCTAGAATTTAGGAGATTGAGAGGGGATCTTATAGAAACTTACAAAATTCTTAAGGGGTTGGACAGGCTAGATGCAGGAAGATTGCTCCCGATGTTGGGGAAGTCCAGGACAAGGGGTCACAGCTTAAGGATAAGGGGGAAATCCTTTAAAACCGAGACGAGAAGAACTTTTTTCACACAGAGAGTGGTGAATCTCTGGAACTCTCTGCCGCAGAGGGTAGTCGAGGCCAGTTCATTGGCTATATTTAAGAGGGAGTTAGATGTGGCCCTTGTGGCTAAGGGGATCAGAGGGTATGGAGAGAAGGCAGGTACGGGATACTGAGCTGGATGATCAGCCATGATCATATTGAATGGCGGTGCAGGCTCGAAGGGCCGAAGGGCCGAATGGCCTACTCCTGCACCTAATTTCTATGTTTCTATGTTAATTACTTGTCTGATGCTGACTTTACTTGTCCAAAATGTAGCACTGAAATCCACAATATTGAACCTTTGATATCAAACATTCACCAATTAATCTAATATAAATTTGCATAAATCCAATTTTGGAATTAGAACACATGATCTTCCACTCTCCAATTTGCTTACCGTTTTTCAGGTTACTGTCTATGTCCCTGTGTCATAACCAGCTCCTTCTTTATTATCTCCAATACTTCTGCTTCACTTGAGTGCATGTTTACTCCAGGTTGCTGTTTCTTCCGCTGAAACTGTGATCTCTCGGAGAACCTCCAGGTGTCATTCTCTTTGATAAAGTTTTGATGATGAGGTCTTCGGATGGTTCTATAGGCCGCCTATTGCTGATGACAATTGAAGGTATTTGGACTAACAGCTTGGGAAGGCCCAGCTCAGTATTGTGGTCCCTGGAGTAAAGGATACTGTTCTTGCTTCATGTGGTAGGTGAAGAATGTCCTTCATATTAAATAGTTTGTTAAGTTCTCCAAGACAGTAATGGACGGCTTATGTTAGATGATCGTATAATCTGGAAAACGTGAGGGTCTTAAACCCCTTACACAAATAAAAACATTTCTTCCATCGAACGTGTCCAAAGACAGGCAGCTCGATTTGTTACTAACACCTATGAGAGAGAAGCGAGTGTCACCAAACTTCTGAATTCTCTGGGGTGGAACCCTCTCCAAGACAGACGTGAAGCTCACTGTTTGACCTGTTTTTACAAAATGTTAAATGGTCAGCTCGACATAGACTACAAGACCTTCACCAAACCCAAACCAATTAGGAGCAGACGAGGGCATTCGATCCAATTTGTGATCCCAGCTACAAAGACAGATGTGTACAGCAATTCGTTCTTCCTCCGCACAATTAAAGCATGGAATAATCTCCACCCAACTATAGTTACCCAACTAGATGCAACTAAATTTAAAGTAGCTCTTTCTTCCCAATAACCCTTTCTGTCTTAAGCCCTCCCATCACCATCTCCAGTTTAAATTCCATTTGGAATATTTTGGAGGACCAAGAAACCAAGACAGAAGGCACAGTATACTGGACTGCAGAGCCCACTGATAGCCTGCAACACATGTCTGCTGGGTATAGGGTAAAATATCTGCTGGTATTCAGCATGTCAGGAGACCATGCATAGACAACGTATCAGGATGGGCGCCTTCTTCAGACTTGACCTGAAATGTAAGGTATCCATGTTCTCCAGAGATACTGCCTAACTTGCTTAGTTTAAACTTTAGACTTTCAAGTTTAGAGACTCTTGCACTTTGTGTCTTTCTTTGTTAATCAGCAACTGCATTTCCTTTTGTCTATTAAACATTATTACCTGAGTGAATAAATAAATTACAATCAAAATTCATATTTAATTGATCCATATTTTTGTGGGGCCCCTCAGTTTTACCTGTCCCACTAATGAGGAACTTTAGTCTCCATATGTAAGTCAAGCCTTGTAAATATCAAATCTAAAAATATTGAATCAAAAAAATATCTAATGTCCCTACTGTGTCTGAGTCTCCATATTTTTATGTGGAGGACTATAATTAGATATAAGATGTTCTGCCACTCATCTTAAAGGAAGCAATTCATTTTAAATTTAAAAGCAAACTCTCTGTTTTAACCATTTCCCAAAATATGCATTTTGTTTTTAAAAAAATTCAGTGTCAGGTTGTTGTGATTGCTGGTGGGTAGGTCTAGACTGCATTGCAATCATGCAGAAAGGGGGAGTGTTGCTGGCAAGAGACTTGAACGTCGGTAAGGAAGGTCAGATGGAGAATTGCTTGGACAGTTTGTAAATCTGCAGCTTAGCATTGCAACTCCATTCTGTTCCTGTGTGTGAGATGAGTAGGTTACATCAGAAACTCTACACTAGTGGATGAAGTTCCTTGGGGTATAGGGATTTAAGAATTGTCTTTTCAGTCCCATGCTTTATTAAGAGATGTTACTTACAGATGTCAGCGTTCAGATATTTTAACACAAATTTGGCCCATCAAGTCTATGCCAGCTCTTAAAATCATGCTATTAATTCCATTCTCCTGACTATTTCTCTCTGACCCATAGTGGCACGGTGCCACAGAGGTAGAGTTGCACCCTTACTGCACCACAGTCCCGGGTTCAATCCTAACTACAGTATGTGCGCTGTCTATACAGGGTTTGTGACCATGTGGGTTTTCTCCATGTGCTTCGTTTCCTTCCACACTCCAAAGTGGTTAGTAGGTTAATAAATTGTAAAATCAACCCTAGTATGTGTCGGTTAGTGTAAGGGGTACAGGATGATTACTGGTCGGCATGGGCTTAACCATATAACCATATAACAATAACAGCACGGAAACAGGCCATCTCGGCCCTACAAGTCCGTGCCGAACAAATTTTTTTCCCCTTAGTCCCACCTGCCTGCACTCATACCATAACCCTCCATTCCCTTCTCATCCATATGCCTATCCAATTTATTTTTAAATGATACCAATGAACCTGCCTCCACCACTTCCACTGGGAGCTCATTCCACACCGCTACCACTCTCTGCGTAAAGAAGTTCCCCCTCATATTACCCCTAAACTTCTGTCCCTTAAACTTCTGTCCCTTCTGTCGGCTTGGTGGGCCGAAGGGCCTGTTTCGGCTCTGTAAGTCTGAAGTCTAAAGTAAAGTAATTATCTCTCACATGCTCATCTCCTCCCTCCAGAATCTCCCGCCATGCATCACCACACTAGGGGCAATAAAAATATATGTAACCAACCAATCTCCAAGTCTTTGGGATGTGGGAGGGAAGGGGAGCACCTCAAGGAAACGCTCATGGCCTCAGGGGGAACATGCAAACACCACACTGACAGCACTGGCAGTCACAAATGTTAAGGGTTTGAACATGCTAGAGGCAGGAAACATGTTCCTGATGTTTGGGGGGTCTAGAACCAGGGGCCACAGTTTAAGAATAAGGAGTAAGCCATTTAGAACGGAGACGAGGAAACACTTTTTCTCACAGAGAGTGTTGAGTCTGTGGAATTCTCTGCCTCAGAGGGCGGTGGAGGCAGGTTTTCTGGATGCTTTCAAGAGAGAGCTAGGTAGGGCTCTTAAAAATAGCGCAGGGGATATGGGGAAAGGCAGGAACGGGGTACTGATTGGGGATGATCAGCCATGATCACATTGAATGGCGGTGCTGGCTCAAAGGGACAAATGGCCTACTCCTGCACCCATTGTCTATTGTCTATTGAATGAGGCAGCAACAGTATCTGCTGCATCACTGTAGCATTCTATTAAACTCGGAGACAATGAACCGTAGGGCTTTAATGTTAATGTAAAAGGAGGTTTCATGTTACATCTTGATATTCTGTTATCCGGAGCTGAATCGGCAAGCAAAGCTGTTGATGGTTATCTAATAACTTAGTTAGGTAGGATCTGCCTCCAAACAGTCCTTTATCTCTCAATATAAAACACAGCCATCACTGATTGGGAAGTAATTTTAGATGCTTTGAGGTCAATTATAATACAGTATGAAATGCTGTTTTGCTTTTGATTTTAAACCAGTCCCTTTTTCTTTCGGAGCATCGATCACACGAGATGGGAAACATTGCTAGTTAGTTAGTTAGTTAGTTAGTTAGTTAGTTAGTTAGTTAGTTAGTTAGTTAGTTAGTTAGTTAGTTAGTTAGTTAGTTAGTTAGTTAGTTTATTGTCACGTGTTCCATGGTACAGCATTTGTTGCGTGCTAACCAGTCAGTGGAAAGACAATACATGATTACAATCGAACCAATTACAATGGATAGATACATGATAAGGGAATAACTTTTTGTGCAAGGTAAACATAAAAACATAGTAAATGGGTGCAGAAGTAGGCCATTAGGCCCTTTGTGCCAGCACTGCCATTCTGCTTCTTCTTCTGCTTGCTACTGCACAACCGCCAACAGCCAGGCTAACTCGTGCAGGAGGAGGTTTACAAGAATTATTCAATATGATCATGGCTGATAATCCAAAATCAGTAACCCGTTACTACTTTATCCCCCCATCCTTTGATTCCTTAAGCCCTGTGCTAAATCTAACTCTCTCTTGAAAACATCTTGAAAACAAAGCCAGCAAAGTCCAATCAAGGGTAGTCCGAGGGTCACCAAAGAGGTGGATAGTTGTTCAGAACTGCTCTCTGGTTGTGGTAGGATGATTCAGTTGCCTGATAACAGCTAGGAAGTCATTGAGTCAAAAAGAGGGGAGTTACTGTCTCTGATGGAACATTTTATTTCAAGCTCGCATTTGTTTCAAGAGGGCTAGAATACAAAAGCAGTGATATAATGCTGAGGCTCTATAAGGCGCTGGTCAGACCACATTTGGAGTATTGTGAGCAATTGTGGGCACCATATCTGAGGAACGATGTGCTGGCTCTGAATGAGTGGTTTAACATATGACGAGCATTTGATGGCACTGGGCCTGTAATCGCTGGAGTATAGGAGCATTTATGCTAGCTCATTTAAATGTGCCGAACAGTGAAAGGCTTGGATAGAGTGGGTGTGGAGAGGATGTTGCCACTTGTGGGAGAGTCTAGGACTAGAGGTCATAGCCTCTGAATTAATGGACGTTCGTTTAGGAAGGAGATGAGGAGAAATTTCCTTAGCCAGAAGGTAGTGAATCTGTGGAATTCTTTGCCACAGAAGGCTGTGGAAGCCAAGCCAATGAACGATTTTAAATCAGAGATTGATAGATTCTTGATTAGTACGGGTGTCAGGGGTTGTGGGGAGAAGGCATGAGAATAGGGTAATGGGGCTGTCCCACTGTACAAGCTAATTCAAGAGTTCTCCCGAGTTTCCCCTGATTCGAACTCGGAGAATTACGGTAATGGCCGCTCGTAGGTACCCGGGGTTCGCGTTGACATTTTTCAACATGTTGAATATTCTTCACGAGTCTTCACGAGCTTGCGGCATTTCCTGAGTACGTTACGAGCCTCTAAGCGAAGTCCCGAGCTCCGACGTACCCGCAAAGTACATTCTACGTGCTTAACACGAGTTTGATTTTTTTTTTAACTTGAGAGAGCTCTTGAATTAGCTTGTGCAGTGGGACAGACCCTTTATGAGGGAGAGGTAGATCAGCCATGATTGAGTGGCGGAGTAGACTTGATGGGCCGAATGGCCTCATTCTGCTTTCACTTAGGACGTTCTGACCTAATTTATCCACTTACATATATGGACATGGCTGGCAATGGAAATATTTACTGTCCGTCTACAGTTCTGCAAGAATCTACATTGAATGTGCATTAGGGTAGGAGGCAGGGTTCTAGTGACAACTCCCATTAACCAGAACCCAGCCACTGATTTGTCTCAGATGCAGATGGCATTATGATCAGATGTGAATCTAACCTCCACTGATAGTGGAGGAAGGAACTGCAGATGCCAATTGACACTGAAGATAGACATGAAATGCTGGAATAACTCAGCTTGTCAGGCAGCATCTCTGGAGAAAAGCAATAGGTGAGGTTTCGGGTCAAGACTTTGGGTTTGAAGTAGGGTCTTGACCTGAAATATTAGCTATTGTTTTTGTTCAGAGAAGCTGCCTGATCTGCTGAGTTACTTCAGCTCTTTGTGTCGATCACTGATGTAAGTGTGACAGGGTCAGATCCCCAGGGCAGTGGATTTTCTTTTAGTTGTGTGGTGTTCAAACAGGGCATAGAAACTGACTTGCTATCCATCAATACCCTCCTAGACTGGTGGCCGCTGCTATCTCAGCATGTTTGTTCTGGTGCCTGTTCAAGATCTCTCTGAATAGAATCTCCTGCTCACTATATTCAGTGGTAAACAGGTCCAAGATCAGACTGAAACCTGTAATGAATCTTCACAGCCCGCTCATCATGACCGCTGGCAATGCAATCCTTGCCCTCCTCCGAGCTCGTGGTGAGTGGAACTGTGTCTTATTTCAGTGGAGCATTCCTAGCAAAGCACAAGGATCTTTCACATGAATCCGCTGGAAGGAGAGGGTGGTCAAGAAGGCTTTTGATACATTGGCTTTTGTCAGTCAAGGTGTTGCGTATAGAAGTTGGAGCATTACATTGCAATTGTACAAGATCTTGTTTGGCCACATCCAGAGTATTATGTTTGGTTATGATCTTGGGATAGGTATATCTTTAGGAAAGTTGGAGGGATGTGGGCCAAACGCAGGAAAATGGGATTTGCAGGGATGGGGCATCTAGGTCTGCATGGATAAATTGTGCCGAAGGGCCTTTTCCTGTGCTGTATGAGTCTATGACTATTATCAGTCTTCAAAGATTCTGCATGGATATGGCCTCTTATTAAGTGCCCTTCTCCTTTCCTGCTCTTGAATCTCTTACGGCATTTCATCTTATCTTCTGCGCCGCTTATTCCTATATTATGCTATTTTGTAGGATGTGTTTAATAATAACAGGAGTGAGTGGAGGAGTATTGGCCTATTCTGGAGGTGCACCACTCCTGTAGACGGCAGGAACAGAGTCAGGAACGCTGCTCACACCCTGACTATCATGGCACCAGGCAGGAGAAATCAATCAGCAACTCAGCCAGAAAGTAGTTGGCAATTTCTTTAAATAGGTCCGGGAGGGGGATCCTTGTTGCAGTTGTGTGAGGCCAAGAGGGGGCATAAGCGGGAGCACTGAGCTGTGAAATATCACTCTGCTATCAAGTCGTCATTGATGGTAATAGATGTCACAACCTACGCACTCTAACGGACTCTGGGCTAATGCCTTCACAGGTGATGAGTTTGATGCACCTCAAATCACTGTGTGGATCTGATGCATTTTCTAAACCAATTTGGCACCGGGGACCCTAAAGATTCACATGGCTGATCCAGGCGCCATTTTCCTTTTAGGGCTATTTCCTGCCACTGACTTCCTAGCAGCACTATTCCTTTTGACGTTTTGCTTGTAACATGGTTTAAGTGAAAGCTCTTTATCTTATCCTCTGCCACGCAGCACATTCCACGTTTTAAAGGCAATAACATTCTCCGGGACTAATCTATGACTCTACTGGGTATTCAAATCCGCAATGACTTCTCTGGTTTAACAAGAAGCAGGGTTACAGGGGGCAGGGTAAGTAAACTTTGACATTAACTCTCCCCTAAAGACAACATTGCAGAGCTTGTTGCGTTTAATTTCATTTGGAGGCACTGATGGAAAAGTGTCAACACTCTTTCCCTTTGGGATTGATAAACAGCTCAGCTGGGAATGTGGTGAGCTTGTCAGCTCAGCTTTCCTGCCCTTCTCTTGTTCCTTGTTGGGGCCGCCCCTTGGTGTCCACAACTAGCTGTTTAGTGCACAGATATTTGCTATTTTGTGACCAGTGCTCATCAAAATGTTTGTACAGCAGAAAATTGATACCTCCCTCTGTGCCAGAGACAAGTAAATGGTGCCAATCTCTGGTATGCATGCAGTGTAGTCAGTATTGAACGCAGCAGTCAGTGTTCTCTGCACTTTCAAACGAGAGAGAGCTCTCACGCTTCTGCTTGAAGTCAGTCAGGAGTCATGGCAGAGGTGAATGCTGCTTCGGAAAACACAACCGGCTTGGAAGTTCTGCTATCAACACTCAAGGTAAATTGGGGGAATGATACCATGAATTTTGGAGTTCCTGAATTTTCTTTCATTCAAGGCCTGATTAATTGAGGATTGTTTTTCTCAGTAATTTCAGAGGATGGAAAGATTGTTATTGACCTAATCTCCTGGGCTGGGTTATGCTATAAATTAAAGGGACTCTGCCTAAATTAAATCAAAGCCCGATTCTGCTCCTACAGATGATCCATCTCTGAAATGAAATAAACTGGTTAGAAATGGGGCAACATTCCTATTTACTGTTAAAAAAAATAATCTAATCTCATGTAGAATGAAGGAACTGCAATTGCTGGTTTACACAAAAGGACACAAAGTGCTGGAGTAACTCAGCAGGCCAGGCAGCATCTCTGGAGGACATGGATAGGTGATGTTTCGGGGTGGGTCTGAAGAAGGGTCTGGACCAAAACATAACCTATCCATGTTCTCCAGAGTCTGAAGAAGGGTTTCGGCCTGAAAAGTTGCCTATTTCCTTCGCTCCGTAGATGCTGCTGCACCCGCTGAGTTTCTCCAGCATTTTTGTGTACCTTCTAAAGAGATGTTGCTTGACCCATTGAGTTACTCCAGCACTTTGTGTTCGTTAATTCTCATCTCATGTTTGCTGAATGAAGTAGTACTTCTTTTACAGTTTAAAAAACATCTAAAGTAGCATTCACTATGTACTTTTAATCTGATTGTTCTTAGTTTTGCCTAAATGTTTTTGCTATTCCTGCCCACAAAGGGAGGAGTTAGTAATGTTTTTGAGAAGTGTTTATCAACATTTTAGGTTAAATAACCTTAATTAACCAGCACTAACTTTAAAAATGAGTATAGCCAAAGATTGTGGCTACAGAAAGTAGGAAGTGTTTGTGGGATTTGTTCATCTCATGAACAAATCTTAATAATAATTGGAAACAGGCACATGCAAACTCAGTGGGACAGGCATCATCTCTGGAGAAAAGGAATAGGTGACATTTTGGATCGAGACCCTTTTTGCATACCAATAATAATAAATCAGAGATAATATTGTTTAAGTAAGATTAATGATCGGATGGACTACAGTAGTGAATAAGCATAGTTGGTTGAAAAAGAGAAGATATGCCACGAGTTAGTGGGAAGAGAATAGCCAAAGCACTACAGGGGGCGAGGCAGAGGTGAAGAAAAAATATATATTGGAGCTGTGGGTATCGCAAACAGGAAAGACTTAACATTCAGAGAAGTGAGCAGGATTAGTAATGACAAAAAGGATGCAATTGTTGGGAAACATGTGAAAAAGGAGTAATCGAATGGCGCAGGGGTAGAGTTGCTGCCTTACGGCACCAGAGATCCAGGTTCGATCCTGACTTCAGTGATATCTGTACGGAGTTTGCATGTAGGTTAATTGGCTTCGGTACAAATATAAAATTGTTCCTTGGTTATATGGTTATATGGTTATATGTTATATGGTTCCTAGTGTGTGTAGGATAGTGTTAATTTGTGGTGATCGCTGTTTGGCATGGACTCAGTGTTTCCGCGTTGTATCTCTAAACTAAACTAAACTAAAAATGCTGAAACGTATTAAATGAAATGGAGAAGGTGCCTAATTAAATTAATTATTTCAGTAGGGACTGGATACGGCAAACAAAAGAAGGAAATATTGTAAAACTAGTTAAAGGAAAATTGTATTCAAAGTTGAGGTCAGACTTGTGGTTTACCTTTAGGCAGTTAACAAAATAATTACTGGATGAAAACACCAGTTTAAGAAATATTTTAAATGACTACAAAGTGGCCTTAGGGAAATGCATGTCAGAAAGACAGAGGCTGTGGAAAGGAGCAGAGCTGTCACAGGAGGCTTGAAACGTTTTGGGTAGCAGTCAGAAAAGGCTGGAAATAGGATGGGAGAGAATCAAATACACAGGACTAGATGTTAAAAGTCCCTTGTGCCAATAGGTGGGGAGCATTTCACGACATTCGTTGATTGTTGAGAGTGGTAGACGCTCAACATCGGTGGGGGGCGGGGGGGTGATACATATATCTTGGCCTGTGTAACCTTCAGGATAGTTGGGCACAGGACACATCATCAGTAGTGTACCCTTGCATCACTGGGTGTTTCGGCCTTGGAAACTACAAAGTGCCGTGGAAAACGGTCCCTGACAGCAAGTAGTCAGAACATAGAATAATACAACACAGGAGCAGTGTAGGAAGGAACTGCAGATAGATGTCAGTTTAAACCGAAGATAGCCCCACAATGCTGGAGTAACTCAGCGGGACAGGCAGCATCTCTGGAGAGAAGGAATGGTTGATGTTTCGGGTTGCGACTCTTCTTCAGACTGGTTATACACTGCAGCCAAGAGATGCAGTTCTTCAGACTAGAGTCAGGGGAAAGGGAAACAAGAGATATGGATGGTGATGTAGAGAGATAAAGAACAAATAAATGAAAGATATACAAAAATGTAACAGTGATGAAGGACACAGGAGCCAGGCTCCTCAAGCTCGCAAGGCCTTTGCCAGACATGATACCAAGTTAAACTAGTCTCCTCTGCCGCAACAGGTGTTGCGTCTCCCGTGGTTACAGGGGAAAGTACCTGGGGAGGGGGTGGTTTAGGAGGGAAGGCACAAGTTAACCAGGGAGTTGCAGGGGGAACGGTCCCTGCAGAAGGCAGAAAGGGGTTGAGATGGGAAGTTGTAGCTAGTGGTGCGATCCCGTTGGAAGTGGCAAAAATGTTGGAGGATTGTGTGCTGTATGCGATAGCTGATGGGGCGAAAGGTGCAGACTAAGGGGACTCTGTCCCTGTTGGATGGAGAACGGGGAGCGAAGAGAGTTGCGGGTTATGAGGATATCCATGTGAGGGCATCATCTATGAAGCTATTTAGAGTATTGAGTTCAGTTCTGGGCACGATTTTATAGGCAAGATGTACTCAAGCTGATCAGGGTACAGAGATGATTTACAAAGATGTTGCCTAAACTCAGGGGCCTGAGCAGGAGGCTGAGGGGTGATTTTATAGATCTAACTGTCTAACTGTTTCTTAAACATTGGGATAGTCCCTGCCTCAACTACCTTTTCGGGCAGTTCGTTTCATACACCCACCACCTTTGTCACCACTTGGTCTCCTAATCTGAGGAAAGACATTCTTCCCATAGAGGAAGTACAGAGAAGGTTCACCAGACTGATTCCTGGGATGTTAGGACTTTCATCTGAAGAAAGACTTGATAAACTCGGCTTGTACTCGCTAGAACTTAGAAGATTGAGGGGGGATCTTACGGAAACTTACAAAATTCTTAAGGGGTTGGACAGGCTAGATGCAGGAAGATTGTTCCCGATGTTGGGGAAGTCCAGAACAAGGGGTCACAGTTTAAGGATAAGGGGGAAGTCTTTTAGGACCGAGATGAGAAAAACATTTTTCACACAGAGAGTGGTGAATCTCTGGAATTCTCTGCCACAGAAGGTGGTTGACGCCAGTTCATTGGCTATATTTAAGAGGAAGTTAGATGTGGCTCTTGTGACTAAGGGGATCGGTGGGTATGGATAGAAGGCAGGTACGGGATACTGAGTTGGATGATCAGCCATGATCATATTGAATGGCGGTGCAGGCTCGAAGGGCTGAATGGCCTACTCCTGCACCTATTTTATATGTTTCTATGGTTGTAACAAAATTATCCCTCATATTCCTATTAAATCTTTTCCCCTTCACCTTAAACCCATGTCCTCTTGTCCTTGATTCGCCTACTCTGGGTAAAAGACTGTGCATCTTCCTGATCTATTCCTCTCATGATTCATATATACAGGGGTACCTCTATAAGATCATACTTCATTTTTCTGTGCTCCAGGGAATAGAGTCCCAGTCTACTCAACCTCTCCCTATAGTTCAGACCCTCTAGTCCTGGCAACATCCTCATAAATCTTCTCTGTACCCTCTCCAGCTTCAAAACATCTTTCCTTTTATATGGTGCCTGGAACTGAACACAATACTCAAAATGCGGCCTCACCAATGTCTTATACAACTGCAATATGACCTCCCAACTTCTATACTCAATACTGCAACTGATGAAGGCCAATGTGCCAAAAACATTTTTGACCACCTTATCTACCTGCAACTCGACCTTCACGGAACCATTCACCTGCACACCTAGATCCCTCTGCTCTACAACACTCCCCAAAGCCCTTCCATTCACTGTGTAGCTCCTGCCCATGTTAGACTTCCCAAAATGCAACACCTCACATTTCTCTGCATTAAATTCCATCAACCATTCCTCAGCCCACCTGGCCAATCGATCCAGATCCTGCTGCAATTTTTCGCAACCATCTTCACTATCTGCAAAACCACCCACTTTTGTAGACTTGCTATTCTTGCCATGTATGTTCTCATCCAAATCACTGATGTAGATGACAAA